>NC_083224.1:16436546-16646745 GCF_032191835.1 Heteronotia binoei
AGCTCACAAGGCTCTTTTTTTTTTGTAAGCTCTTGGAGGATTGGCTACATCAGGGAGGTGTGGCCTAAGATGCAAAGGAGCTCCTGCTAGAATTCCACCACTGTTCTGAATAAAACTTTGTTGGTCTTAAAGATGCTACTGGACTCCTCCTTTGTTCTGTATGAACGGCTATCACTTAGAAGAGGGCAGGAGCTGTTCCTGTGGCAGCAGAAGACAGGAGTCGCAATAAATGGGCCTAAATTAAGGGCGGGAAGGTACTAACTGGATATTAGGAAAATCTCCTTTACAGTGAGAGTCGTTCATTGGTGGAATCAGCCAGGTAGGGAGGAGATCGTCTGGAGGGTGGCTTCTTTGTACCCCACAGAGCTCCCTGCCCTCCCCAGGATCCATCCCCAAATCTCCAGGAGTTTCCCAACCTGGATATGAGCATATGAAGCTGCCTTCTTGGAAAAAGTCCAGAAAAGGGCAACTAGAATAGGGTTGCTAAGTCCAACCGCAGAAATATCTGGGGACTTTGGGGGTGGAGCCAGGAGACTTTGGGAGTGGAGCCAGGAGACACTGGGGTGGAGCTCCGGGGGAGGGGGGGAACGGTGCCTGGGAGCGTGGCGAGCCGCCCCGTCTCAGAGCGGGTGACACGGCTGCGCAGCTGCCGCCTCTTCTCCGCTCGCCGTGGCTGCTCCTCCGAGATGGGCTCAGCCTGAGCCCATCTCGGAGGAGCAGCCACGGCGAGCGGAGAAGAGGCGGGCAGCGGCACGGCGGCCTCGCCCGCTCCACTCTGCTCCGCCTCTGGGGTGGAATCGGAGGGGGGTTGGAGGCGGGCCGGGGGCGTGGCGAGCCGCGAGTCCGGGTCCTAGAAGGGCCCGGATTCGCGGCTCGCCATGCTCCTGGCCTGCCTCGCCCTCCCCTGCGCTGCTCCCGCCTCTTGGCTGCTCCTCCGAGATGGGCTCAGCCTGGGCCCATCTCGGAGGAGAAGCTGCGGTGGGCAGGGAGGGGGCAGCAGCGGCGCGGCGCAGAGGCCTCACCCGCTCCGGGATGGAGTGGCTCGCCATGCTCCCCGGCACCATTTCCCCCCTCCCCCCGCTTCCTTTTGGGGGGGGAGCGGGGGAAGAGGGTGCAAATCCTCGGGTCCCCCGCCAGGGCGGGAGGGTTGGGAAGCCTAAACTAGAATGATTAAAGGGTTGGAACACTTTCCCTATGAAGAAAGGTTAAAACGCTTGGGGCTCTTTAGCTTGGAGAAACGTCGACTGCGGGGTGACATGATAGAGGTTTACAAGATTATGCATGGGATGGAGAAAGCAGAGAAAGAAGTCCTTTTCTCCCTTTCTCACAATACAAGAATGAAATTCAATGAAATTGCTGAGCAGTCAGGTTAAAACGGATAGAAGGAAGTACTTCTTCACCCAAAGGGTGATTAACGTGTGGAATTCACTGCCACAGGAGGTGGTGGCAGCTACAAGCATAGTCAGCTTTAAGAGGGAATTGGATAAAAATATGGAGCAAAGGTCCATCAGTGGCTATTAGCCACAGTATATATATATAATATATATATATGTGTGTGTGTGTGTGTGTGTGTATGTGTGTATGTATATTAACACACACATATATTGGCCACTGTGTGACACAGTGTTGGACTGGATGGGCCATTGGCCTGATCCAACATGGCTTCTCTTATGTTCTTATTATGTTCTTCTACTGAATCAGACCCTCAGTCCATCAAAGTCAGTATTGTCTACTCAGACTGGCAGCTCTCCGGGATCTCAAGCTGAGGTTTTTCATGCCTACTTGCCTGGACCCTTTTTAGTTTGAGATGCCGGGGATTGAACCTGGGACCTTCTGCTTCCCAAGCAGATGCTCTACCACTGAGCCACCGTCCCTACCTCTACCCCTCTTTACCCACCAGGGATCTGAGAGCCCTACCCAACTTCTCCCATGAGGGGAGAACCTGGGAACCCTACTAGATATCCTGCCTGGTTCTGAAGCTAGTCCTATCATTGGAGAGCCAGTTTGGTGTAGTGGTTAAGTGTGCGGACTCTTATCTGGGAGAACCAGGTTTGATTCCCCACTCCTCCACTTGCACCTGCTAGCATGGCCTTGGGTCAGTCATAGCTCTGGCAGAGGTTGTCCTTGAAAGGGCAGCTGCTGTGAGAGCCCTCTCCAGCCCCACCCACCTCACAGGGTGTCTGTTGTGGGGGGGGGTAGGTAAAGGAGATTGTGAGCCGCTCTGAGTCTCTTCGGAGTGGAGGGCGGGATATAAATCCAATATCTTCATCTACCTCACAGGGCGTCTGTTTTGGGGGAAGAAGGTAAAGGAGATTGTGAGCCTCTCTGAGACTCTTCGGAGTGGAGGGCGGGATATAAATCCAATATCTTCATCTACCTCACAGGGTGTCTGTTTTGGGGGAAGAAGGTAAAGGAGATTGTGAGCCGCTCTGAGACTCTTCGGAGTGGAGGGCGGAATATAAATCCAATATCTTCTTCTTCATCATCTGGGAGAACCAGATTTGATCCCCCACTCCTCCACTCACACCTGCTGGAATGGCCTTGGGTCAGCCATAGCTCTGGCAGAGCTGTCCTTGAAAGGGCAGCTTTTGTCAGAGCTCTCTCAGCCCCACCCACCTCACAGGGTGTCTGTTGTGGGGGGAGGAAGATAAAGGAGATTGTAAGCCGCTCTGAGACTCTGATTCAAGGAGAAGGGCTGGATATAAATCTGCAATTCTTCTTTTTCTTCTTCTTGTGCTCTCTCTCTTTCATTTTGTGTTGCCTTTTCCCACTGATCTCTCCTTTGGTGTTTCCTTTTGTCTTTCATTACACTTCGTAGCCCAAGCAGGGGGGAATGAAAAGCTTTATCGAGGGGACAAGCTGTCTTTTTGAGTCAAAGGCAGCATTAAGACCGGATTGGATTTCAAACTCGGGAAGATCTGAGCACTCGCGTTAAAAAAAAAAAAAGAAGCAGCTCACTTCGATCCCGTTCTGAATAGCCGTCAGCCCAACCATCGCAACCGTAAAGGGAGGATATTATATTTAATGTAACAAGGTCTGACGGTAACCAGCGTGTCACCGCAGTGTTGCTACGGAATAATAATAATAATAAAGGCTGCGGTGGAGTGGAAAAGCTGAAAGGAAGTACTAATTACCTCTGTTTGCAGGAAGTTAATTGTGTTACGTGACACATTAACATGGGTTAAGTGGGTTTAAGAGTGCTGCGTGACACGGTGGCGGGACAGGGAGAGCCTTACGGCTGAATCCCAAACATGTTTACACAGAAGTAGGGTTGCCAATCCCCAGGTGAGGGCAGGGGATCCCCCAGTTTGGAGGCCCTCCCTCCGCTTCAGGGTCATCAGAAAGCGGGGGGAAGGGAGGGAAATGTCTGCTGGGAACTCTATTATTCCCTATGAAGATTTATTCCCATAGAAAATCATGGAGAATTGATCTACGGGTATCTGGGGCTCTGGGGAGGCTGTTTTTTGGGGTAGAGGCACCAAATTTTCAGTATAGCATCTAGTGCCTCTCCCCAAAATACCCCCCAAGTTTCAAAAAGATCGGACCAGGGGGTCCAATTCTATGAGCCCCAAAAGAAGGTTCCCCTATCCTTCATGATTTCCTATGGAAGGAAGGAATTGAAAAGGTGTGCCGTCCCTTTAAATGTGATGGCCAGAACTACCTTTGGAGTTCAATTATGCTTGTCGCAGCCTTGATCTTGGCTCCACCCCTAATGTCTCCCAGCTCCACCCCCAAAGTCTCCCGGCTCCACCCCCAAAGTCCTCAGATATTTCTGGAATTGGACTTGGCAACCCTACACAGAAGTAAGTTGCAGTGAGGCTTGCTTCCTGGTAAACATGGTTAGAAAGAGGAGCGAAGCCTGGTCATGGGTTAGAGTTGCCAATCCCCAGGTGAGGAAATCAAAGGCACATAGCCCACCGTGAAAACCAGCTTCTATTATTAAATTATACAAAGTCAACATAAATTAACACACTCATATATAAATTTCACCATCATAAATTACACCAAAGCAACTAGGCTTCCCAATCCCCAGGTCCCAGAGGGGGATCCCCTGGTTTTACAGGCTTCCCCCCTCCCCCAGCCAGCTGGCCGGCGGGGGAAGCCCCGCCCCCACAGCCATCATGCTGTGGACGGAGGGACGGTGGCTCAGTGGTAGAGCATCTGCTTGGGAAGCAGAAGATCCCAGGTTCAATCCCTGGAATCTCCAAAAAAGGCAAATAGGTGTGAAAAATCTCAGCTTGAGACCCTGGAGAGCCGCTGCCAGTCTGAGAAGACAATACTGACTTTCATGGACCGAGGGTCTGATTCAGTATAAGGCAGCTTCATATGTTTCGTATATGTTCATATGTTCATGCACCTCCACGAATGATTCCCATAGGGAATGATGGGGAATTGATCCGCGGGTTCAGGGGCTCTGGGGCGGCTGTTTTTTGAGATAGAGGCACCAAATTTTCAGTATAGCATCTAATGCCTCTCTCCGAAATACCTCTCAAGTTTCAAAAAGAGTGGACCAGGGGGTCCAATTCTATGAGCCCCAAAAGAAGGTGCCCCTATCCTTCATTATTTCCTATGGAAGGAAGGCATTTAAAAAGATGTGCAGTCCCTTTAAATGTGATGGCCAGAACTCCCTTGGAGTTCAATTATGCTTGTCACACCCTTGTTCCTGGCTCCACCCCCAAAGTCTCCTGGCTCCACCCCCAAAGTCCCCAGATATTTCTTGAATTGGACTTGGCAACCCTAAAAGCAACCCTAACATTCAGTCCTTAGTACAAGAAGGAAGCATTGGCACCAAGAGTCCTTTTTTCATTTTGTGGCAAATTTTTCAATTCATTCCATGGAATCCTGGTGTAGTGCTCCAGATGATTAATGTCTGTCAAAAGATGCAGCCAATAATCCAACGGTGGGCTAATTGCCTTTGATTTCCTGTCCTTTTGCCGTGTTACTCTTTGTGTGTTGTATAATCCCCAGGTGAGGGCAGGGGATCCCCCAGTTTGGAGGCCCTCCCCCTGCTTCAGGGTCACTAGAAAGCGGGGAGAGGGAAAGGAAATGTCTTCTGGGCACTCCTTTATTCCCTACGGACATTGATTCCCATAGGGTATAATGGAGAATGGATCTGTGGGTGTCTGGGGCTCGGGGGGGGCTGCTTTTTGAGGTAGAGGCACCAAATTTTCAGCATAGCATCCGGTGCCTCTCCTCAAAACACCCGCCAAGTTTCAAAAGGAGTGAACCAGGGAGTCCAATTCTATGAGCCCCCAAAGAAGGTGCCCCTATCCTTCATTATTTCCAATATTTCCAAACTGTATAAAGGTGTGCGGTCCCTTGAAATACGATTGCGAGAACTCCCTTTGGAGTTCATTCATGCTTGTCACAACCTTGCTCCTGGCTCCACCCCCATGTCTCCTGGCTCCACCCCCAAAGTCTCCTAGCTCCATCCCAAAGTCCCCAGATATTTCTTGAATTGGACTTGGCAACCCTATCATGGGTTGCCAGTCTCCAAGTACAGCCTGGAGATCTCTTGCTATTAACATTGATTTCCAGGCTCTAGAGATCAGTTCCTGTCATGGTCCTCGGCCTAGTGCGGTCTGCAGGCCCCAGAGAAGCCTGCTTAGGAGTTTCTGGGGAAAGCCTACATTTCCCAAGATCCCCTCTGTCCTTTTGATTGGGTGGCAAGCCCAAACAGGGTTTGTTCTTTTCTGGAGAAGCTGCAGGAAGAGAGGTTCTCTGTCTAGAGAGGTTGCAGACAAAGAATGAGGGCTCTCTGGAAGAGACAGCAGGAAATGTTCCCTTACCCAAGGGGATGAGTGTTGGTTATTAAGAGTAGGGACTGTAGAGTTAAACATGTCAGGGCTTTTGTTTCTTTGCACCAACCTTTACTGTTTTCATATTCTCTTTAGCACTAAATCTTTGTCACCCACTTATTGTTTTAGAGCACTAATAATAAAATTCTTTTTGTTGTTATAATACGTTGGTTCTCACGTCTCCCTGGTCACAGTTAAGAGGTATTTATTAATAAGGAAGAAGAAGAAGATATTGGATTTATATCCCGCCCTCCACTCCGAAGAGTCTCAGAGCGGCTCACAATCTCCTTTCCCTTCCCCCCCCCACAACAGACACCCTGTGAGGTAGATGAAGATATTGGATTTATAGCCCGCCCTCCACTCCGAAGAGTCTCAGAGCGGCTCACAATCTCCTTTACCTTCCCCCCCCCCACAACAGACACCTTGTGAGGTAGATGAAGATATTGGATTTATATCCTGCCCTCCACTCCGAAGAGTCTCAGAGCGGCTCACAATCTCCTTTCCCTCCCCCCCCCCCACAACAGACACCCTGTGAGGTAGAAGAAGATATTGGATTTATATCCCGCCCTCCACTCCGAAGAGTCTCAGAGCTGCTCACAATCTCCTTTACCTTCCTCCACCACAACAGACACCCTGTGGGGTAGATGAAGATATTGGATTTATATCCCGCCCTGCACTCTGAAGAGTCTCAGAGCGGCTCACAATCTCCTTTCCCTTCCTCCCCCACAACAGACACCCTGTGGGGTAGATGAAGATATTGGATTTATATCCCGCCCTGCACTCTGAAGAGTCTCAGAGCGGCTCACTATCTCCTTTCCCTTCCTCCCCCACAACAGACACCCTGTGAGGTAGATGGAGATATTGGATTTATATCTTGCCCTCCACTCAAGAGTCTCAGAGCGGTTCACAATCTCCTTTACCTTCCTCCCCCACAACAGACACCCTGTGAGGTGGGTGGGTTTGAGAGAGCTCTCCCAGAAGCTGCCCTTTCAAGGACAACCTCTGCCAGAGCTGTGGCTGACCCAAGGCCATTCCAGCAGCTGCAAGTGGAGAAGTGGGGAATCAAACCCAGTTCTCCCAGATAAGAGTCCGCAGACAAGGGGGGGTGTGTGCTCTGGGCCCTCCATACAAACCCTTGCCAGAGTGGTAGCAGCCAGTAGAAGGCCCTGCTGGGCCCCTGCTGTGTGACAGGTCCCCTGGAGAAAATAGTGAACTCTGACAGGTTTCGGTGTGACTAATAATGGAAAAAAGACAATGCAAAATATACAATTTATATATACTATGTGAGACAATACAATTTCTTAATATCGATAATATAAATTCATTTTATTTCTAACACAGTAGTACACAAATCACAATAGCAGCCAAATTTCCAGGACTTTGTGTGGCCAATGTCTCTTTAAATTCACATGCTGCAAAGCTCCATTCTAAAAACGCATCTCACTTCAGTATGAACGGCTCAAAGTCCGCAAAAATGAGTGATAAGTGATTTGGAACTGTGCACTTTGAGAAGATTCCACAGAAGCTCAAAAAGAGAGAAGGAGAACTCGTCCTTTCCAGAACTACCAGATGGTTTCGATGTCCTTCATCTTCTCAGTCATAATCGCTCACTGAAGAGTGTGTGTTGATCTATAAGAGATGTATTCTGTGGCTCCATTAGGAATTATTGTGAATTTATGAGATTGAGCAGACAAAGGACATCAAAACCATCTTGAAGTTCCAGAAAGGACGAGTTCTCTTTCTGTCTTTTTTTTTTTCCCCCTGCCAGGACCTTCAAAGTCTACTGCCACTCAGAACAGAACTAGAGCAGAGTAGAAACAAGCATGATTATGCTTCAGCTGTTGCTACTGACATCATAAATCATGATGGCCAAACT
Organism: Heteronotia binoei; assembly: GCF_032191835.1. Taxonomy (NCBI): domain Eukaryota; kingdom Metazoa; phylum Chordata; class Lepidosauria; order Squamata; family Gekkonidae; genus Heteronotia; species Heteronotia binoei. The sequence continues at coordinate 16,444,221 of NC_083224.1, forward strand.
TTACTGGATGCCCCATCTTGTTAACTGTATTGACTTACTCCATGTAATCCGCCTTCAGCCCCAGTGAGAAAGGACTACAAATAATGTAACTAAATATATAAATACATTCTCCTGTCTATGTTTGTAGTTCTGTTGAGAGTGTGTGGGGAGGGGGAAATAGGAAGACAAAATTCCAGAGGCCCTGGAGGTCTATAGAACTGAACAAGTCATGACTAGGGATGGAAATGAACCGAACCATGAACCAAAATTCTTTATGAATTTTTCTCTGTTCATGGTTCATGAACCGAAGTTTGCGACAGGTCCTGCGTCACGAACTTCCACAAACTTTTCAAGCGGTTTCCGGTGGTTTGCTTTCTGTTCCCCGCGGGAGCCTCAAAAACAGCTGAGTTGTGGGGAGGCAACCCCCAATGCACAGCTGCTTCAGGCTGTCTTGTGCAGTCTCTTTAAACTTTAAAGGGACTGCAAAAGACAGCCTGAAAAACAGATGAGCAGCAGGGAGGTGCTACCAACCACTCAGTTGTTTCGGGCTGTCTTGCGTAGTCTCTTTAAACTTTAAAAGGACTGCAGAAAACAGCCCAAAAAACCAGCTGAGTGGCAGTGAGGCTTTTATTTTGGGCTTTCTTGTGCGGCCTCTTTAAACCCTAGCGGCTGCTCCTCATTGCTCAGTTATTTTTCAGGCTTTCTGCAAACCATGAACCACTGCAAACCACGAACTGCATTTTTCTGGTTCATGCCCATCCCTCGCCATGACTTATTTTTATGCAGTGATTGGGATGGGCCTGGGTGGTGTTACCTTGGGAGGGCATGTGGTTCTTGGTACCTCCACATGCTTCTGAATGATTTTGGTTGACCTGGGATTGGTGCAGATATTTGTGTTATGGAGAAAAGATTGTTTGTCCAGGTGGTCTAAAAAGGCCCTCGGGTCATAGATAGTCCTACAGACTCACAACACCAAGGCTACTGCAACACTTCAAGTTGGGTGTCAAGTTATCACAACAAATGCATAGGTGAGCCAAGACTTTATTAGCATGACAAAGTAAGGATTGACGGGGGTGGGGTTGTTACTGTTGGACTTAAGAACAGAGCTTAGTATGTTCCTCTCTCAAGGAGGGGGAGAAACTGTGTTCCAATAAAAACTGTTGCATATAGATCTAACAGACAAAATCCAGGGTGTCCCTTGGTGTCATGGCGCATCCTATTCTGACATTGGAGGAGAGGTCCATCAGTGGGTACTATCCACAGTGTATTGTTGGAACTCTCTGTCTGGGGCAGTGATGCTTTATATCCTTGGTGCTTGGGAGGGGCAACAGTGGGAAGGTTTCTGGAGTCTTGGCCGCACTGATGGACCTCCTGATGGCACCTGGGTTTTTTGGCCACTGTGTGACACAGAGTGTTGGATTGGATGGGCCATTGGCCTGATCCAACATGGCTTCTCTTTTGTTCTTATGTGATTTGTACTACCCGTTAGAAGCGCTGTTCAACATATTTATTGTACAAAGAATTGAGAAATAGATATAACATATAATGTTATATTGCTTTATTAAGAAAGTGAACAATTTATAAATTTTCTATCCTTTCAGTGGATAGTCATAGTGTTGGACTGGATGGGCCATTGGCCTGATCCATGGCTTTTCTAATGTTCTTATGACATCCACCAAGTGTTTTTAGAAAGTGGGCTGGGCCAAGTGGATCTTTCACCCCACAAGTCTTCAGATTGGCTGTTGGAGATTTGGTTGGCTGTTGGAGATTTTTACAAACATTGCTTTGGCAGCAACTGCCTCCCAAAGCACAGGGATCTTCACTGTGTGACTGTAGGTTAACTGTGGCAACCATTTAGTGCCTGGCAATGCCTCCTGAAGCAGCATGTTGTAACTGCACCCATCATGCTGTGTCAGAATTCCAAATGAGCCCTCAGCGGTTGCGGACCCACTAACTAGACCAGGGGTCCTCAAACTACAGCCCGCGGGCCAGATGCGGCCCGCTGAGGACGTTTATGCGGCCCGCTGGGTTATGGCAAAATCAGATCAGAAGTGACGTTCAACCTAAACTCGCATTAGCAATGCACACTTCCGGCACTGGGCTGAGGCGGCGGAGACAGAGTGTGAGGTGATGCCGAGGTGAGGTGAGTTCCCAGGCCGGGGTGTGTGGTGTGGGGAAGGGAGAGAGATGCAGAAGACGGAGAACTGACAGCCCGCGGCCTTGTACAGTAACGGCAGTCCGGCCCTCCAACAGTCTGAGGGACAGTGAACTGGCCCCCTATTTAAAAAGTTTGAGGACCCCTGAACTAGACATTAGGATTTCTCTCTGCTTAAAATTAAGGTATATGTTTGTGCTTGATCCTTTCGTTTTGTTTTTGTTTCTTGTTGGGATCCAGGAGCCAATCAGTGAGCAGAACTTTGATGCGTACGTCAACACCCTTACTGACATGTACACCAATCAGGAGTGCTACCAGAATCCAGAGAACAAGAGCCTCTTGGAAAGCATCAAACAGGCCATTAAAGGAATTCAGGTCTAATGACAATAGAACAACACTTTAAAAAAAAAAGAAAAGAAAAGAAACATTAAATGTTAAAAGTAACTGGAAGAATATAGAGGACCTCCACTCTGCATATTCAGGTTTACAGGTTGAGAAACTTGTTGAATGAATGAATAAAAGGACCAAAATGTAACCCGAGAGGCCATTCACAAGAAGCGGAACTGAACTTCAAATGTTTTTTTGTTCACCCAACGAGAGCTTTGTTATGTTTTAGCTGTTGTTGATGTTTTTTAACCCCACAGTGATGGGGGTCAAAGATGGGCTTGGTCGCAAGTGGAGGTAAAGAATCTTCACAAGCTGCCAGGCTACTTGACTAACAAAGAAGGCTCCGTAGTAGAGTTAGTCCAAGGTTTAGAGCGTTAAAATACAGGGCTTGCTTCTGTGCCACAACGGGCTCGAAAACCGGGCATTGCCTGCGGTGGTGGCCCCAGAACCCACGTGAATTACGTTCATGAGAAGCTGGAGCCGCCGTGCTTTCCATCCCTCTGAATCTACGTTGGGATTCGTACTCCAGCGAGGATTCCCACAGCTGCCGGACACGAGAAGTCTCCCCAAGTATTATAGAGTAGCATTATTCTTTATTTTTCCAAAAGAGCAGCTCACGATCTCCAGTGGAAAGCGCGATGGAAAAAAAAAAAACTACAAAGGTTCTCAGGGAAGCTTTTTTGGAGTTTGCAACTACAGTATTCCTTTGTCCGTCTTGAAAAAAATAAAATAAAATAAACCAAGAATAGCTATTAATGAACAGACCGATATCAGAACATTTCATATGGAAGAAATTCTTCAGTATATCACGGTCCAGTGTACAACAAGTTTTTTGGAAAGTCCTTTTGCTGACTGTTCTGGTTCTGTTTGTCGTTGTGGTCATCGTTGAGTGGCGGTGCAAGCATTTCAGACATCAATGCCGGAGACATATTTAAGATGCGATTAGGAACAAAAGGGAGAGTCCACGAAGGGGAATGACGTTTTACAATGGACTTTTGACTGATACATACATGGCAACGTTTCTTAGGTTCTCGGCTTTCCCCCTCCCACCTTTTGAGAAAATAAGTTTAACAAGATGAAGTAGATCATCATCATTCTACAGAAGTAGCAGATGGGTATAGATCTTCCAAAGAACCACTTGAGGGGGTTGGGTTTGATTACCCCGTCGGTAACATGTAGTCCGCTGTGCACTTATAGTAAAGCGAATGTCTCTTCTAAAATGAATATTTCAGCACTGCATTCTCCCCACATCTATCTTGCCGAATTTGCTGAAAGGAGGTAAGGGTTAGCAGGAGGTCGTAAGCATTGGCTTAGTAAAGGATTGTTGTTATAAGGACTCACCCCGAAGTCAAGAAAATGTGTGGGGGGTGGGTTTAACCAGTTGCACAAGATTAGCTCTCGGAGGCTATACGTGGTACAATGGCCCTGTGTCAAAGTGGAGGAATTGTGGGTAAGGGGTGGTGCCTCAGCATCACACTCTACTGACTGACATACGAACATAAGAAGAGCCCTGCTGAATCAGACTAGTCCAGCTAATCCAGCATCTTGTCTCATGAAGCAGCCAGCCAGTTCCTCTGGAGGGCCAACAACAGGGCAGAGAGGCTGAGGCCTTCATTAGAACATAAGAAGAACCCTGCTGGATCAGACCGGTGAGGGTCCATCTAGTCCAGCATCCTGTCTCACACAGTGGCCAACCAGCTGCTCTGGATGGCCAACAACAGGGCAGAGAGGCTGAGGCCTTCATTAGAACATAAGAAGAACCCTGCTGGATCAGACCGGTGAGGGTCCATCTAGTCCAGCATCCTGTCTCACACAGTGGCCAACCAACTCCTCTGGATGGCCAACAAGGCATAGAGGCCAAGGCCTTCACGTGATGTTCCCTCCTGGCTCTGGGATTTGGAGGATTCATGCCTCTGAACATGGAGGGTTCCCCTCAGTCACCATGGCTAGTAGCCACTGATCGACTTATCCTCCATGAATCCATCTAATCCCCTTTTAAACAGGACAGTCAGCTTTTCACCTCATGGCCCAATCCATACCACATGAAAAACATGTCTGTGAGAGATTACAAAAGCATCCTCATCTCCCTGACAACCGTCCATATCTCTTCCTTGCAGTTTCCCCTCACTAACTGTGGTCCCAGCTTTTTCAAAAGCCAGAAGATGCATTAGATGAATTTAATCTGTTAAAGTATAAAAATACCTTCACTCGTCTAAAAGGGTTGTTTTTTTAATGGCGCTGAAACCCCTCCTCCTCTCAGCAATACATTTAATTTTCACAGATAAATGCTTGATCGATTCTAAATCTGTTTTCTAGCCAGTTAGGATTAGTGCTGATTAGGCTTTTTCACTGATTTTTTTTTTAATTGAAATCCTGTCTTCAATGAAGTAGAATGGGAAAAATGAACGATTCTGTGGAAACACCATCTGATGGACATCCCAGTATGGCCAGTGGCGCTTCACTGAAAAAAAGCTTGCTGTGTATGTTTGAAATATCGTGCCTGGCCCGTTGAATCATGGCAAAGGTTGCCAACCTCCAGGTGGAACCTGGAGTTCTCCTGAAATTCCAACTGATCTCCAAACCACAGAGATCAAGTTCTGTTGAAGGAAATAGCTTCTGTGGAGGGTGGATCCTCGAGCATTACATCACGTGGAAGTCCCTTCTCTTCTTAAACCCTACCTTCTCCAAGGCTCAACTTCCAAGTTTCCAGGAATTTCCCAACCCAGAGTTGGCAACCCAAAACCTGGCCAAGGTTTAACCTGGTCAGAAATGTAGAGTTTTCTGAGAGCACTTGAATATAGGAAGCTTCCCCACCCCATCGAAGCACCCGGTTCCCTCTCACATTTTTTCTGTGCACATCTGAATGTTGTTACAGCAAAAAATAATAATTAAAAATGAACTAAAAGGTGGAAGGGGGTTCTTTGTAATGTAAACAAACATTCTGCCCAAAGTGAGTGAGATCTGTTTGCATTATTAGATCTGACTGAAGAAAGAACCGCTTGCAGTCTCATGAGCAAAAATGCCTTAAGAGCCAAATCCTGCCTATGCGTAGGCTACAAACTAAAAGCCCTTGGAAGTTAACAAGAAAGCTCCCCCAACCAATGGAGCAGACTGAGGAGTTAGGAGGGGCAAACATGGGTGACTTTACTCAAATGTGTAACCCTGTTGTAGTTCCCAGTAGTAGCTACTCATCTGAGTAAACTGACTTGTGTGCTAGAGATTTCTTCGCTATCGAGCTCTTTGACTTGGCTTATTTATTTGGAAAGTGCAAAAAAGAAAGCAAAGGGGGAGGGAAATTATCTGAAGTACTGCGTGTAAATAGAGTTCAATTTGGTGATGATTGCAACTAATTTAGTATTTAAGAGTAGAGAAAATTGCACTTCCTTAAAAAAACGAAAAAGAAGGATTGGAGAGAAAGTAGTTAGATGACGTATCCTGTAAAATTATTTAAGGGTGCATCTAAATATATATACCTTGAGTGGTGGAACCACTGTAGAAATGTGTGTTGTTCATCTCTCCTCCCCTGGACGGAGCTCAGGAGAATTTTGGTTCTTCCGGTGGCCAGCAGAAGCCAGGTAGGCATAGTACCGATTGGCTGAAGCCTGTGACATCATGATTCCACCTTCCTTCCCCAGGCCATCTTGTCGATTTTTTACAAAATGAAATCTTTTAAAAAGGCAATGAACAAACTTGCAAACAGTATTTTGAAAATTATTTTTTAAAGCCCGCCTGAACTGTGTGGAAAGGTGCAAGATAGATCATTCTAATCAGGGGTGGAATTCTAGCAGGAGCTCCTTTGCAAATTAGGCCAATACCCGCCCCCCCCCCCTCCCCGATGTAGCCAATCCTTCAAGAGCTTACAAGGCTCTTTTTTGTAAGCTCTTGAAGGATTGACTACATCAGAGGGGTGTGGTATAATATGCAATGGAGCTCCTGCTAGAATTCCACCCCTGATTCTAATCAGGGCTTTTTTTGTAGCAAGAACTCCTTTGCATATTAGGCCACACCCCTCTGATGTAGCCAATCCTCCAAGAGCTTACAGGGCTCTTATTACAGGGCCTACTGTAAGCTCTTGGAGGATTGGCTACATCAGGGGTGTGTGGCCTAATATGCAAAGGAGTCCCTGCTACAAAAATAAGCCCTGATTCTAATTCATATAGCTGTCAAAAGCATTGCAAAATTGGGGCAGGCCACACTAACGGCAGAGGATAAGAATCATGGTGAATCCTCTTTTTCGAGGGACGTCTGTATACACCCAACTTTGGGGGAGATGGAGGTAATTTAGACTCGCAACACCTTATGCTTCCTTTTGACTTTTTATTTAAACTTTTAATTTATTAAATTTATTCTTCTGTTGAAGCTGGACATCACATCATGAAAAAGAAAAGGAGTTTTTAAAAGGAAAAAAAAATCCCTGGAAGACAACTTTTTGATCCATAAGACAAAAATATTCCCTCTAAATAAGAAAGAAGAAATTTTTTAAAAATCTAACTTTTGCTTGAAATTTTGATGCAACCGAGTTATTTTTTATATATTTTTGTTATTTATTCTTTTAACAGTGGGGATTTTTTTTAAAGATATTTTATAACTGAAGCGCTTTTTTAAGAAAAGGTGTTTTTTTTTTGTTTCCATTTTATTTCGGGTGGGGACATAATGCAGAAAGAGAGAGAGAGAGAGTTTCCTTTTCCTCGTTTGTTTGTTGCTTTTCTCTTTTCTTTTCCCTTTTGTCTTCTTGGCGTTCCTATTGTTTCAGGCACTGATAATGGTAAAAAAGAAAAAAAATTAAAAACCTGTAATTTATTATTTATTTAATATTTAAATTAAACATTTAAAAATTGATCTGTGCTCTTGTTGTATATTTATTTTGTCATGTTCTGTGTGTCAGTTATGTGATGACTGAGTACTTGTTTATGTGAAGGAATACTGTTCATATTTAAATAATAAAGAATCACATTGGAAAAAAAAGGAGATGACGGGCTATATGTTCTTCTGTGTGAAAGAGGTCTTCTCCATATATAAGGGCTTCCATGTTATACCTTTGCAGGGTTGCCTTTGGCATGTGTTTATATCTCACCAGGGCTTTTTTGTAGCAGGAACTCCTTTGCATATTAGGCCACGCCCCCCTGATGTAGTCAGTCCTCCATGACCTTACAGTAGGCCCTGTATGAAGAGCCCTATAAGCGCGGATTTGGAGATCTCTAGGCACCACCTGTAGGTTGACACTATTAAACAACTGAAAATATTGCGCACGTTTGCCGAATAATTTTTAGGAAGACAGTTTTTAGGGCTGCCAGTCCCCAGGTGCCTTGAGCCATTTTGAGTGTAGTGCCGGTTTGGAATTTTAGTAGAGACTTTTTGTCTCATTTTTCTATTGGAAATTGAAATATGATGCTTCTGCAGTCAAATGACACATCGGAAACCGTCGGAATATTTTTCTGAGCATTTGTTCTTTGGTTGACATATTATTCGTGGAGCGCCCTAGGCTGGAAGAGAAATCGAAACAGGAGTAACCAAGTCGACTTCCTGTACATCGGGACTCCGTTGACAGAATTGTGGAACTTTGGAAATTAATTTTCGGTCTTCAATTGATGTCATAGTTTTTGAATGGATTTATATTGCATATGTCTGATGTAATATATTAGCAATCCGGTCGCTATAACTCTCGTTGTGTATTTAGTCCCCAGGTGGGGGCAGGGGACCTCCAGTTTGGAGGCCCTTCCCCCGCTTCAGGGTCATCAGAAAGCGCGTGGGGGGGAATGTCTGCTGGGCACTCCATTATTCCCTATGAAGACCGATTCCCATAGGGTATAATGGAGAATTGACCCACGGGTATCTGAGGCTTGGGGGGGGTTGAGATAGAGGCACCAAATTTTCAGCATAGCACCCAATGCCTCTCCTCAAAACACCCTCCAAGTTTCAAAAGGATTGGATCAGGAGGTCCAATTATATGAGCCCCAAAAAGAAGAAGTAGAGAAAGAAGTACTTTTCTCCCTTTCTCACAATACAAGAACTCGTGGGCATTCGATGAAATTGCTGAGCAGACAGGTTAAAACGGATAAAAGGAAGTACTTCTTCACCCAAAGGGTGATTAACATGTGGAATTCACTGCCACAGGAGGTGGTGGCGGCCACAAGTATAGCCACCTTCAAGAAGGGTTTAGATAAAAATATGGAGCACAGGTCCATCAGTGGCTATTAGCCACAGTGTATGTGTGTATATAAAAATTTTTGCCACTGTGTGACACAGAGTGTTGGACTTGATGGGCCGTTGGCCTGATCCAACATGGCTTCTCTTATGTTCTTATTCCCCTATCCTTCATTATTTCCAATGGAGGGAAGGCATTTAAAATATGTCCAGTCCCTTTAAATGTGATGGCTAGAATCCCCTTTGGAGTTCAGTTGTTCTTGTCACACCCTTGCTCCTGGCTCCACCCCCAATGTCTCCTAGCTCCACCCCCAAAGTCCCCAGATATTTCTTGAACTGGACTTGACAACCCTACGCTCTTCTAACAGGGCCTACTTTAAGCTTTTGGAGGATTGGCTCCATCAGGGGTGTGTGGCCAAATATGCAAAGGAGTTCCTGCTACAAAAAAAAGCCCTGTAGCTCACAATATGTGTGTTACGTGTTTAAATCAAACCTCCTTTACCTTCTGCACCCCCCCCCCCACACACACACACAACAGACACCCTGTGAGAGCTCTTACAGCAGCTGCCCATTCAAGGACAAATCCTATGAAAGCTATGGCTGACCCAAGGCCATTCCAGCAGCTGCAAGTGGAGGAGTGGGGAATCAAACCCGGTTCTCCCAGATAAGAGAGCTCTGGCTGACCCAAGGCCATTCCAGCAGCTGCAAGTGGAGGAGGGGGGAATCAAACCCGGTTCTCCCAGATAAGAGAGCTCTGGCTGACCCAAGGCCATTCCAGCAGCTGCAAGTGGAGGAGTGGGGAATCAAACCCGGTTCTCCCAGATAAGAGAGCTCTGGCTGACCCAAGGCCATTCCAGCAGGTGCAAGTGGAGGAGTGGGGAATCAAGCCTGGTTCTCCCAGATAAGAGAGCTCTGGCTGACCCAAGGCCATTCCAGCAGCTGCAAGTGGAGGAGTGGGGAATCAAGCCCGGTTCTCCCAGATAAGAGAGCTCTGGCTGACCCAAGGCCATTCCAGCAGGTGCAAGTGGAGGAGTGGGGAATCAAGCCCGGTTCTCCCAGATAAGAGAGCTCTGGCTGACCCAAGGCCATTCCAGCAGCTGCAAGTGGAGGAGTGGGGAATCAAGCCTGGTTCTCCCAGATAAGAGAGCTCTGGCTGACCCAAGGCCATTCCAGCAGCTGCAAGTGGAGGAGTGGGGAATCAAGCCCGGTTCTCCCAGATAAGAGAGCTCTGGCTGACCCAAGGCCATTCCAGCAGCTGCAAGTGGAGGAGTGGGGAATCAAGCCCGGTTCTCCCAGATAAGAGAGCTCTGGCTGACCCAAGGCCATTCCAGCAGCTGCAAGTGGAGGAGTGGGGAATCAAGCCTGGTTCTCCCAGATAAGAGAGCTCTGGCTGACCCAAGGCCATTCCAGCAGCTGCAAGTGGAGGAGTGGGGAATCAAGCCCGGTTCTCCCAGATAAGAGAGCTCTGGCTGACCCAAGGCCATTCCAGCAGCTGCAAGTGGAGGAGTGGGGAATCAAGCCCGGTTCTCCCAGATAAGAGAGCTCTGGCTGACCCAAGGCCATTCCAGCAGCTGCAAGTGGAGGAGTGGGGAATCAAGCCTGGTTCTCCCAGATAAGAGAGCTCTGGCTGACCCAAGGCCATTCCAGCAGCTGCAAGTGGAGGAGTGGGGAATCAAGCCCGGTTCTCCCAGATAAGAGAGCTCTGGCTGACCCAAGGCCATTCCAGCAGCTGCAAGTGGAGGAGTGGGGAATCAAGCCCGGTTCTCCCAGATAAGAGAGCTCTGGCTGACCCAAGGCCATTCCAGCAGCTGCAAGTGGAGGAGTGGGGAATCAAGCCCGGTTCTCCCAGATAAGAGAGCTCTGGCTGACCCAAGGCCATTCCAGCAGCTGCAAGTGGAGGAGTGGGGAATCAAGCCCGGTTCTCCCAGATAAGAGAGCTCTGGCTGACCCAAGGCCATTCCAGCAGCTGCAAGTGGAGGAGTGGGGAATCAAGCCCGGTTCTCCCAGATAAGAGAGCTCTGGCTGACCCAAGGTCATTCCAGCAGCTGCAAGTGGAGGAGGGGGGAATCAAACCCGGTTCTCCCAGATAAGAGAGCTCTGGCTGACCCAAGGCCATTCCAGCAGCTGCAAGTGGAGGAGTGGGGAATCAAACCCGGTTCTCCCAGATAAGAGAGCTCTGGCTGACCCAAGGCCATTCCAGCAGCTGCAAGTGGAGGAGTGGGGAATCAAGCCCGGTTCTCCCAGATAAGAGAGCTCTGGCTGACCCAAGGCCATTCCAGCAGCTGCAAGTGGAGGAGTGGGGAATCAAGCCCGGTTCTCCCAGATAAGAGAGCTCTGGCTGACCCAAGGCCATTCCAGCAGCTGCAAGTGGAGGAGTGGGGAATCAAGCCCGGTTCTCCCAGATAAGAGAGCTCTGGCTGACCCAAGGCCATTCCAGCAGCTGCAAGTGGAGGAGTGGGGAATCAAGCCCGGTTCTCCCAGATAAGAGAGCTCTGGCTGACCCAAGGCCATTCCAGCAGCTGCAAGTGGAGGAGTGGGGAATCAAGCCCGGTTCTCCCAGATAAGAGAGCTCTGGCTGACCCAAGGCCATTCCAGCAGCTGCAAGTGGAGGAGTGGGGAATCAAGCCTGGTTCTCCCAGATAAGAGAGCTCTGGCTGACCCAAGGCCATTCCAGCAGCTGCAAGTGGAGGAGTGGGGAATCAAGCCCGGTTCTCCCAGATAAGAGAGCTCTGGCTGACCCAAGGCCATTCCAGCAGCTGCAAGTGGAGGAGTGGGGAATCAAGCCCGGTTCTCCCAGATAAGAGAGCTCTGGCTGACCCAAGGCCATTCCAGCAGCTGCAAGTGGAGGAGTGGGGAATCAAGCCCGGTTCTCCCAGATAAGAGAGCTCTGGCTGACCCAAGGCCATTCCAGCAGCTGCAAGTGGAGGAGTGGGGAATCAAGCCCGGTTCTCCCAGATAAGAGAGCTCTGGCTGACCCAAGGCCATTCCAGCAGCTGCAAGTGGAGGAGTGGGGAATCAAGCCCGGTTCTCCCAGATAAGAGAGCTCTGGCTGACCCAAGGCCATTCCAGCAGCTGCAAGTGGAGGAGTGGGGAATCAAGCCTGGTTCTCCCAGATAAGAGAGCTCTGGCTGACCCAAGGCCATTCCAGCAGCTGCAAGTGGAGGAGTGGGGAATCAAACCCGGTTCTCCCAGACAAGAGTCCGCGCACTTAGCCACTACACCAAACCGGCTCTCACCTTTTGTTGTTTCATCCCAGTTCACTAACTAACAAACCCCAGACGCCAACTTATGATTCTTTTAATCTGCTAAAAAAAAACCATTGCTATGATTTTGCATTAGGGTTGCCAAGTCCAATTCAAGAAATATCTGAGAACTTTGGGGATGGGGCCAGGAGATTTTGGGGGTGGAGCCAGGAAACATTGGGGGTGGAGCCAGGAACAAGGGTGTGACAAGCAGAATTGAACTCCAAGGGAGTTCTGGCCATCACATTTAAGGGACAGCACACCTTTTAAAATGCCTTCCTTCCATAGAAAATAATGAAGGATAGGGGCACCTTCTTTTGGAGCTTGTAGAATTGGACCCCCTGGTCCAATACTTTTGAAACTTGGGGAGTATTTTGGGAAGAGGCACTAGATGCTATATTGGAAATTTGGCACCTCTACCTCAAAAAACAGCCCCCCCAGAGCCCCGATATTGTTCATGGAGGTGCATAATGGCTGTGGGGGTGGGGCTTCCCCCGCCGGCCAGCTGGCTGGGGGAGGGGGGAAGCCTGTAAAACCAGGGGATCCCCCGCTGGGACCTGGGGATTGGGAAGCCTATTTTGCATACTAACCCACTGCCCACTTTCTCTATATTTAGGACTGCTTGCCATTCCTTACTATTGTCTGATGAAGCGTGCTTAGAGAGCACATGAAAGCTTACATTCTGAAAAAAAAAATCTTTGTTGCTCTTAAAGGTGCACCTTGGCCCCTGCTTTGTTCAAATATTTGTCCAGCTGCTGCACCAAGAATCCCAGTGAGGGGGCCTTTAGGGCTAAGATGAAAAGTAGAGTTTCGTTCCAGTTTAACTGACCTGGCTTTCCCAGAGGGCTCCTGAGCATTGCAGTTAGGTGGTTTTGCTGAGAATTCACCTTTCCAAATCACTCCCACTCTCACAGAACTACAGTTCCCAGGATACCCCGGGGAGAGGAAATGACAGCTGGCCCAGCTGTGAATATGCATTGTCTGTTTTTCTGAAACCTGCATCTAGCGTTTCTTTCCTTTCTGCCAAGGAGCCAGAGACGACGGAAGGACTTTTACAATTTATTTTCACTGTGTCTGGAAATGCGACACGTTTACTCAAATGTGTACACTTGGTTTTTACCTTTGGCAAAAAACATTTTGGCAGGTTTTTGAATGGTTACTGAAACCTGCCAAACCTCACTGCCTAGAGCCTATAGAGTTGCCAGGTCTGTCTCAAGAAATATCTGGGGACTTTGGGGGTGGAGCCAGGAGGCTTTGGGGGTAGAGCCAGGAGTAAAGGTGGGGCAAGCACAATTGATCTCAGAAGGGAGTTCCGGCCATCACATTTAAAGGGACCTCACGCCTTTTAAATACCTTCCCTCCATTTGGAAATAATGAGGGACAGGGGCGCCTTCTGTGGGGGCTGATAGAATTGGACCCCCCAGTCCAATCTTTTTGAAACTTGTAGGGTGTTTTGAGGAGAAGCACCGGATGCTATGCTGAAAATTTGGTGCCTCTACCTCAATAAACAGGGCCCCTGGAGCCCAGATACCCCCAGATCAATTCTCCATTATACTCTATGGGAATTGGTCACCATAGGAAATAATGCAGTACCCAACAGACATTTCCCTCCCTGCCCCCCGCTTTCTGATGACCCTGAAGCGGGAAGAGGGCCTCCAAATAGGGTTGCCAAGTCCAATTCAAGAAATATCTGGGGACTTTGGGGGTGGAGCCAGGAGCAAGGCTGTGACAAGCATAATTGAACTCCAAAGGGAGTTCTGGCCCTCACATTTAAAGGGACGGCACACCTTTTCAATTCCTTCCTTCCATAGGAAATAATGAAGAATAGGGCACCTTTTGGAGCTCATAGAATTGGACTCCCTGGTCCAATATTTTTGAAACTTGGGGGGGTATTTTGGGGAGAAGCACTAGATGCTATGCTGAAAATTTGGTGCCTCTACCCCAAAAACAGCCCCCCCCCCAGAGTCCCCAGATACCCGCAAATCAATTCTCCATGATTTTCTATGGGAATAAATCTCGATAGGGAATAATAGAGTTCCCAGCAGACATTTCCCTCCCCTCCCCCCGCTTTCTGATGACCCTGAAGGGGGGGGAGGGCCTCCAAACCGGGGGATCCCCTGCCCCCACCTGGGGATTGGCAACCCTACCTCCAAACCAGGGGATCCCCTGCCTCAACCTGGGCATTGGCAACCCTAATAGCCCAGGCTGGCCTCATCAAAGAGGTTTGCCAGTCTCCAGGTGGAGCCTGGAGATTTCCCGGAATTATAACTGATCTCCAGTCTACAGAGATCTGTTCCCCTGGAGAAAATGCCTGCTTTGGAGGCTGAATGCTATGGCGTTACGCTTTGCTGTGTTCCCTCCTCACCCTGAACGCAGCCCTTCTCAGGCTCCACCCCTAAATCTACAGGAATTTTCCCACCAGGTGTTGGCTACCCTATCATCAGATCTTGAAAGCTAAGCAGTGTCTGCCCTAGTTTGTATTTGGATGGGGGAAACTACCAAGGAAAGTCAGAGTTATGATGCAGAGGCAAGCGATGGCAAAAAAAAACCCCAAATCTCTGAACGTTTCTTGTCTTAAAAACCCCACAGGGTCTCCACAAGTCAGATGTGACTTGATGGAGGGAAGGGACAGCAGGATATGAGGAAGAGGTGCCAACTGGTTGCCAGCCCCCAGGTGGGGCCTGGAGATCTCCCGCTTTTCCAACTGATTTCCAGCTGGCAGAAGTCGGCTCCCGTGGAGAAAATCAATTACCTAAATTTGTATCTTATTGGAACTTTCTACATGTCATATCATATACAATGTAATAATCACAAAATGTGCAGCTATATCAGTCCGTGAATAATAGCTTCCGCAATCCTGTGGCGTACTGTCGCTTTAAATAGAAAAGACTTCCAAGTTCATTCCACATTTGTAATTTTTGAAATTATAATATAGTGGGTTCTATGCATGGCTGAGCCTCAGAGTAAGTGATAACAAGCTCTAATAGAAGAGACATAGTATAAGGTCACATTACAAGACTGGCGTTGGGGCCCACAGGCCAAACTTATATACATCTCTGGGTTCCTGCTCAAGCACCTTATTGGGTCATTCAAACCGGTGGGGGCTTGTGATTGGTCCTGGGCTGCAGGGATTTGAATCCTGCAGCCCTTTGTTCCCAAGTCCCCAAGCTCAGTCCATATGGCTCCAATGAGCCAGGCGGAAACATCCAAAGTCTTCCCTTGAGTCCACATACATAACAGAAACAGTCTTCAGTTTCCTTGCTAGGAGTCACCGAAGGCTCCAAAACCCCAGGAAAGAGACAGTAGGTACCCAGGAAATAAAAATGAACTCCAGGAGAGAATGAGAGTACTCGCCAAATCTAGACCTTTATGTAGGCTTCCCAATCCCCAGGTCCCAGCGGGGGATCCCCCGGTTTTACAGGCTTCCCCCCTCCCCCAGCCAGCTGGCCGGTGGGGGAAGCCCCACCCCCAAAGCCATTATGCACCTCCATGAACAATTCCCATAGGGAATGATGGGGAATTGATCTGCGGGTATTGGGAGCTCTGGGGGGGCTGTTTTTTGAGGTAGAGGTGCCAAATTTTCAGTATAGCATCTAGTGCCTCTCCCCAAAATACCCCCCCAAGTTTCAAAAGGATTGGACCAGGGGGTCCAATTCTACGAACCCCAAAAGAAAGTGCCCCCATCTTTCATTATTTTCTATGGGAGGAAGGCATTTTAAAAGGTGTGCTGTCCCTTTAAATGTGATGGCCAGAACTCCCTTTGGAGTTCAATTCTGCTTGTCACACCCTTGTTCCTGGCTCCGCCCCCGATGTCTTGAATTAGATTTGGCAACCCTACCTTTATGGCGGTTTCGCAACCTTTGTCCACTCTTTCTCTCGCTACCAAAATGCCTTTCACGGAGCCATAGTATGCAGTCTTTAACAAAGGATCAACGCTTTCTTTTCTCTAGTCTGTCCCTGGCTCTGGAGAAAACGGCTGCTTTGAAGGGTGGACTCCGCAGGGGCATCGAACTCATTTGTTATGAGGGCCACGTCTGACATAAATGAGACTTTGTTGGGCCGGGCCATGTGCGTCATATAATGTAATGCCAGTCAGCAGAGAGATAAACGTTATAAAGGACACAGACAAACTCAATTAAAGATATTTTTTAAAAAAACATGCTTAAAACAGCAGCATTTGTTGGTCTTAAAGGTGCTGTCTTTGTATTTCTCCCATGGGATCCAGGGAACTGGGCAAAGGAAGCTCTGGCGCTTTCCTTTCTCCCCCAGGGGACCAGGAGGGGGAGGAGCCTTAGACAATAGAAGGAAGAGAGGCTTGGCTCAGTACCTCTGCTGCGTGATTGAGAGAGCCTGGCAAACCAAACTATCCTCCCCCCCCCACTTCCTCCCCAAAGGAGGAGCCTCAGCAGATGGAGAAAATAGAGTTTTTGCTCTGTAGCTCCTGTGCGATCGAGCAAGCCTGGCAAAGCAAGCTGGGAGGCAGAAGGAAGCAAGAGAGAAGGAGAAGGAAACAGACAACAGTCGGTTGCTCAGGGAGCTGATAGGAGCCCTCCAGGGGCCTAATTCGGACCCCAGGCTGCATTTTTGACACCCCTGCTTTAGAGGGTGAACTCTTTGCCTTTTTGGCCCTCTGAGGTCCCTCCCCAATCCCACCCACTCTAGTCTCCACTCCCAAATTTCCAGGAAGAGCTCTCAATGCCCCAAGATGGCAACCCTAGCTGTGCCCTGATAGCTCATTAATACTCCTTCATGGCAACAGCCTTTGTGATTGCTGGGAAACGCTACCATTTCTCCCCTCCCCGTACTGCTCCCCCATTTTCACTCATCTCCACATCTGGTAGAAAGTCAAGTGAGAGATGAATCTATTTTTCAAAAGAATCTCAAGTCCCCATCCACCCCAACAAAAGCTTCTATTTTCCAAAGACCCTCATTGACTATCAATAAAGCATCCCGGACTCTAAAACCAGCCTCTTAGCGCTCGAGTGCTTTAGAATATTTATCTGTGGGTTTTGAGAATCAAAACCATGCAGTGTCAAGCACCAAGTATTGAATTTCTTTTTTTTCTTTTTTTTTTAAAAACAACCCCTTTCATTCGAGCGCACTGCGCAAATATAAAACAGCCCCGATTGTTCCCCAAGCTTGGCACCGTTTGCTCGTTAGGATTTTTAAATGTCCTTAGCCCTTCAACGAACCCCACACGGGCCTACGCGGAGCCATTCATTCCACCGCGGCAATTCCTGAGAGAGACCCTCTTTAGTGCGCTTCAGCGAAAGATTGTGATGGAATTAAGACTGCTGGGGGTGGGGGGGGGGGCTGCCTGTTGGCTTTTATGGGCATCAATAAAAGCCTGAACACATTTATGAGCACGGGAGGGGTTTTGTCCCTTTTCTTTGTTTTGAATTGTTTCATTTAAAGAGCCGCCTAATCGAAGGCCGAGCCAAAAGGGGCAGGGACTTTTTGAGAAAGAGTTAGATCCCAGGAAGACCCCAAACATCTCTTGGGGCCATTTTGGAGGGGGTGCCTTCAAAAATGGAGGGGGTACATAGACCTGGTTCCCATGACAACGAGGCCTGCAGAATGAGGGCGCTGAGTGGGCGTTGGGTTTTCTTTGACCCCAGAGATATCAGAGCCGTAATTGGCATCCCCAGATAACACGGCAATGATTGGGAAGAAAGCATCAGCAGATAGGGCTGTCAACACAGAGTTGCCATACCATACCATACCAAACCTTTAATGGCATAATAGATTCAGATAAAAATACACAGAATATAAAAATTTAAACATTGGAGATAAAATCAAAATAAAACCGAGCTTACAGATACATTCAAACATGGTCAGAATTAAATTTAAGGATGTCAGCCAGAAATTTTGCCACAGCCTCACTAACCACCCCCTCAGTATCACTCAATAAATAATAACAGGGTGGCAGAATAGACAAATCTGGAGAAAAAGAAAGCTTGCCAAATAAATCTTTACGGAGGTTATGGTAAAAAGAACAATCAAGCAATATATGCTGGATTGAGTCAGGGGTATTCGCTCCACAGGAGCAAAGTCTGTCGGCTAAAGGGACTCGCTGATATCTCCCTTGTAAAACTTTGGAGGGAAACGCGTTTAGTCTGGCCAACATAAATGCCCTGCGATGACTTGGAGTGGTTAGGTCTGATAGATAATTGGGCATTTTGCCACAAAAAGCATAAAGACCTAAGGAAGCTGGAGAGCAAGTATAAGGGAGAGTTGGCCGTAATTTCGTTTCCTCCAATTCCCACAGTCTCAGTTTAATACATCTGAAGATATATGACTCTTCAGAGGTAGAAAAATCATCTACCTCTAACCCCAATTGATTGAGTTTAGACAGAAGCACTGCTGTCCAGGACGAAATATATGGGTCTCTTTTCATACAATCAAGAAGGCTGTTGGGATCTGTTCTAAAATGAATTTTGAGCCAGAATTTAAACACTGCAATCCAGGCTTTTGTCTCCACCAAAGACTGACCCACTTCAGAGCAGAGAGCAGAGTAGGACACGCATTTTGGCAAACCAAGAATTTGTCTAAAGAATGAGGCTTGAATGCCCTCCACTTTCCTGGTAAAAGCTGAGATCCATATAGGGATACCATAGAGGATTTGGGCAAGCGTTTTGGCTTTGAATACTTTAATAGCTGCTGGAACTAATTGGTTGCCCCTTGCAAAGAAAAACTGTTTAATTTGAGCAGCTGAACACTTAGCCAAGTTGATGGTGTTGTTACGATGTGAAACCCAGCTTAACTTGTGGTTAAAAGTGATCCCCAAGTATTTAAAATTTTTTGTTTGCTCGATTGTTGAATTGCCAATAAACCATCTCTGTGGGCCCCAGCAATTTGAAAAGACAACTACTTTAGATTTGGTATAATTGATAGTAAGTGAATTACAATTACAGTAGTCATAAAAGGCGTTCAAATACCTTTGCAGGCCCACTCTTGTACAAGAGAGGATGGTAGTGTCATCGGCATAAAGTAATAAGGGGACCGCTCGGCCTGCAAGTTTAGGCGGATGACCATTGATAGGGGTCAAAAATTGTGCCAGGTCAGTTAAAAATAAATTAAAAAGATGTGGGGCCAGCACACAACCTTGTTTTACCCCCTTTAACACTGGGATTTTACTAGTCAAGTCACCGCTAGAAGAAAATTTCACTTGGCAAAAGGTATTAGAATGAAGTTTCCTCAAGAGAAACAGCAAACGAGGGTCCATTCCCAGGTAACCTAGCTTGATCCATAGTTGGGCTCTATCTATTGAATCAAAAGCACCCTTCAAATCGATGAAGGCAGCATATAATTTTTTTGACCCGGTATGCATATATTTTTCAGCAAGGAAGGCCAGAGTGCAGCAGTGATCCATAGCAGATTTGCCTTTGGAGAAGCCAATCTGTTCAGGACCTATGATGTTGCCTAGGCGCATCCAGTCAGTTAATCGGAGTTCTAAATGTTTTGCATACAATTTGCCCACTATAGATAATAAACTAATGGGGCGGAAGTTTTCTGGTAACTCCAACCCCCCCTTTTTGTATATTGGGATAATTATAGAGTCAAGCCAAGAGTCAGGGATGGAGCCATGCAGATCGATAAAAGAGAACAATTTTGCAAGGGGCAAGAGCCACCAATCGGCAAACTTTGTGAATACCTCAGCGGGAAGGCCATCAGGGCCAGGTGCTTTACCCGCTTTTAAATCCTTCAATAACTCACTGATTTCCTCTAGAGTTACTGGAGGCCAGACCGGCATATCAGTAACTGAGGGGTTTGCTAAGATAGGAGGGGATACACATGGGGCAGCAAAAATGTTAGAGAAGTAATCAACCCATGTTTGCTCAGAGATATTTGGGTCAGTAACAGAATTGTTTTTTAGATTACCTGAAATGATTCTCCAGAAGGCCTTATTATCGTTAGATTTTATCGAGTGGTAAAGTTGGTCCCATTTATTCTGAAAGAAAGCTTTCTTTTTGGATGTAGTAAGCTCCAGGTAGGCTGTCTTGTAAGCAATGTAGGCCTTAATTTTTGATTGGTCTTTGGAGTGACAAGCCTCTTTAAAATGAGCTCTCAGTTCTTGTTTCCAAGCTAAACAATCTGTATCGAACCAGCTGGAGAAACTAGACCTAGACAAGATCACCGGTTTAGCTTTGGCACTACAATAATCAATTAATAATGAAAATCCTGAAAGGATTGAATCATCTGAATTGGAATTTATGATTGAATCCCTTAATCTGCATAGCGCTTCAGAGCCAAAGAGGGAAGAAAACTCCCTTTCTAGGGCCGGGGACCACTTGATTTTTTTTAGAACATTCTCAGGGGCCTTCATGGATTGGGAAGGTGATACCATATTAACCTCCAGATCCAATCGTAGGGATAGAGTTAGGGGCAGGTGGTCACTTTCTGTGCGCGGATCGATGTAAAAGTTATCGATAGATGACAGAAGGTTGGGTGAGCCCACACAAAAATCTATCACACTGCAACCCCTTGTGGAAAAAAAAGTAAAGTCATTTGCAGCTGGAAATTTGGAGAGACCATTAAATATTATAACATTGTGCGCTATGCAGAATTCAATTAATCTAAAACCCGCCTTATTGGTTAAAGTATCTTTAGAACAACGGGGTAAACATAGTTGTAGTGGAGGGGATTCAACCGCTTCAAAGCCAAAATGAGAGATCCATTTCTGATTGTTACTGCCTATCCGAGCATTAAAATCACCAAAAATCATGAGCTGAGCAGTATGGAATTTCCTAGACAAAGACGTCACATAGTCAGAAAATTTCTCCCAGACAGCATCAAACTCCAGCTCACCATTAGAAGGGGCTAAATAAACATTAATCATGATTAGGGTCAGTGCTGGGGAGGACAGCAATAAAGCCTGGGCAATTGGCGGGCAAGGATCCAAGAGGATCACCTTAAATGGTAAGCTGGATTTCACCAAAGCAGCCATGCCTGCTTTACTGCGACCTTTAGAGTGAGATCTATAAGCGGGGAGATTAAAAACTTTAAAATCCGTCAGTCTAAAACTGTCTTCTGCCCATGTTTCCTGAAGGAAGACACAATCAAAGGATTTCAAAAAGTCCAAAAAATCTGAGTCATTCGCTTTACTCTTCCACCCAGCAATGTTCCAGGAGATGATGTGGATCTTCCTTGTGGCTTCCCTAGCTGGTAGTCAATCGATAATGGATATCCTTTCTAGAACCCTGGAGTCATCAGTGAAAATACAACCATTATGTTGGGGTGCCCTTGAGCCAGTTAGAGAGAGTTCCATAGACAGATCAATTAAGTCAGCTGATGGGGGACAAGGGGGCAGGGGGTTGCTTGCAGGATCTAGGTTGATTGAAGGAACTGATTTCCCCGGCTCTAAAGACCTTTGCAGCTGCAGCTTAGTACCTTCAAGTCTTATGAGTATCGCCTGTTGATCTTTTGCTGGAAGACTCCCAAATGACTGCAAAAGGTCATCTTCTAATGAAACATTAAGGGGACTATGCGTCACATCCATAGAGGGCTGCACTGATGACTCATTATGCAACTCAGGGTTTGCTTGGGACTGACCAGATCTGGATACCTTAAGACACATTGCAGCCTTATATTTTGCCGCTGAAGATGATGCGTTCTTCAAGAGATGGGGATTACTTCGTGTCCTGACCCCTGCGGACAGGTTAGGCAGCAGAGCATTAGTTTGAGAGTTAATAAAAGATCGAACAGGGAAAACCCCCTTTGACCATAGGTAATTCTTTCGCCTCAAAATTAGTGAAGGAATGTTGGAGGATTGAAAGGTAAGCAGAATCCTCTGCATTTGAGACTGATCATTAAGAGATTCAATGGTAATCAAGTCAATTTTGTGATAGTTCAGATGAAGAAGTTCACAGAGATGGGATTTAGCTAAAAGTTTACTTCTCCAGCATGGGGTCTTCCTGCCATAAGGACAAACAGTGATGCAAACCTTATTGGGCTGTAGAACCAATTGTTGCACGTTCCTTTTAAGGCCCACGCTGACCTTAGACTCCGTAAAGGAGCTCCGGGGATCAATCTCCTGAGTTGCAGACGGACATCGCTTTAAAGGGGCTAGAGCTCCAATAGAGGTATCATCCAGCTGGGCTAAGTAGACTTTATCCATTGAAACACAGAGTTGCCAATCCGCAGGTGGGGGCAGGGGATTCCCTGGTTTGGAGCCCCTCCACCTGCTTCAAGGTCACCAGAAAGGGGGAGGAAAGCGTCTGCTGGGCACTCCATTATTCCCTATGAAGACCGATTCCCATAGGGTATAATGGAGAATTGATCCGTGGGTATGTGGGGGGCTATTTTCGGAGGGAGAGGCACCAAATTTTCAGCATAGCATCCGGCGCCTCTCCTCAAAACAACCCCCAAATTTCAAAAAGATTGGACGGGTTCTATGACTCCCCAAAGAAGGTGCCCCTATCCTTCATGATTTCCAGGGGAGGGAAGGCATTTAAAAGGTGTGGGGTCCCTTTAAATGTGCTGGCCAGAACTCCCTCTGGAGTTCAATTATGCCTGTCACAGCCTTGCTCCTGGCTCCACCCCCAAAGTCCCCAGATATTTCTTGAGTCGGACTTGGCAACCCTATCAACACTATATTGGAAAATTCCTGGAGATTTGGGAGTGGAGCCTGGAGGGGGGTGAGGGTTTGCTCCTTGTGTTGAAAGAGGTCGACAGTACCACTAAGAAAGGCACTTCTTCGTTTAGGTGGCAGACAGAAATCTGGCAGGTGCTGCGGCTGCACAGGTCCCCGGTTTAGTCTGTGTTTCGTTCTCTGAACCATTTATGTGCAAACTGAAGAATGACATTGAATTGTATAGGCGAATGCCTAAACACGGGTTCCGGATTATAAAGAAAGTGACCGGTGGAAGGTGAACGAAACACAGACTAAACCGGGGACCTGTGTAGCCGCCACACCTGCCAGATTTCTGCCTGCCACCTAAACGAAGAAGTGCCTTTCTTAGTGGTATTGTCTATGTCTTTCAACGTAAGGAGTATTATGACAGGGGACTAAAGTACCAACTACAATACTTATGAAAAATGACTGATTTGAAAAGGCTTTTGGTTCGTAACGAAAATATATGTGTGTTACTGAATACAACAGGAAATTCGTTAAGCAAATGTTTGCAAAAGTGTAATTACGCAGTGGTTTACTCTAGTTGCTACTAATCATTATACTGCAGTTTCCAGTTTGCCTAATCCCCAGGTGGGGGCAGGGGATCCCCCAGTATGGAGGCCATCCCCCCCCCCCTCTTCAGGGTTATCAGAAAGTGAGGGGGAGGGGAGGAAAGGTCTGCTGGGCACTCCATTATATCCTGTGGAGCCCAGTTCCCATAGGGTATAATGGAGAATCGATTCATGGGTATCTGGGGCTTGGGGAGGAGGCTGGTTTTGACCAAAATCTCAGCATAGCATCTCCTTAAAAAAAAATCCCAAGTTTCAAAAATATTGGGGGGTCCAATTCTATGAACCCCCAAAGAAGGTGCCCCTTATCTTCCATTATTTCCAACTGGAAGGAAGCCATTTAACTGGATGGAAGCACATTCAGCCGGAGCTTCAGGGACTGCACTGGCTGCCAATAATATACCGAGTTCGGTACAAGGTGCTGGTTTTTACCTTTAAAGCCCTATATGGCCTAGGACCTGCCTACCTTAGGGACCGTCTCTCCCCATATGTTCCCAGAGGGTACTGAGATTGGATTCTCAAAATCTCCTTACAATCCCCGGGCCAAAGGAGGCCCGTCTGAAGTCAACTAGGGACAGGGCTTTTTCGATCACAGACCCTTGCTGGTGGAACCAGCTGCCGGAAGAGGTGAGGGCCCTGCGGAACCTTGGGCAGTTCTGCAAGGCCTGTAAGACAGTCCTCTTCCGGCTGGCATACAACCGACCAGCATCTGAATATTTTAAGGATGTCTGTGGGATAGCACACTGATGAATTGCGCTTATTTTATTGTGTAAATTATTAATGTATTTTAATTCTTAATTTTATTGTTAGAATTTTTATGTTGTGAGCCGCCCTGAGCCCGCTTCGGTGGGGTAGGGCGGGATATAAATCTAAATAAATAAATAAAAGGCACGTGGCCCCTTTAAAATGTGATGGCCAGAACTCCCTTGCTTGCTCCTGGCTCCACCCCCAAAGTCCACAACCTTACTCCTGGCTCCACCCCCAAAGTCTCCTGGATCCACCCCTAAAGTCCCAGCTATTTCTTGAGTTGGACCTGGCGGACTTAGCGAATGCCACTGTGTGATTCTTATTGGTTAGGAGGTGCTGCGTAGCAGAACACAGCGCCCTCCGGGGTGTATATGGGGAAAGGCAGTCCCTCAAGTATGTTGGTCCCAGGCCGTGTAAGGCTTTGAACGTCGGTGCCAAAACCTTGAAGTGGATCCCGTACTCAATCGGTAGCCAATCCGGTACTCAATTATGTCTGCAGCATTGAGCTCCCACCCTGGAGGGGCAAGACACAACTTGTCCTGCCTTAACCAACCAGCAGTACGGTCGTGAATAATTGAACACTTAGGCTGTGTATGTCAAACAACAGTTCAGGGAGCCGTAATTTCACCACGCCGTCTACGTGAAACAGGCCTCCTTTATCACAGGGAAGGGAATTGAACGAGGCAAAGATGACACAGTGTACTCTCAGAAGAGCCATGAGGTTTCTTCCAATATCCTTTTCAGGGGGAAATAGGCTGAGAGAGCGTCTCTTGTACTTCAAAATGCACCACGGTGAAATTTGTCATAAGCCCGCTCCCATCGACACAAACCTATAACTGCTAAGACAAACATCAGGCGTTATCATTTGAGACGAATCGCTGTTTGTGGAAACAGCAGCCCAAATGGTGCAGGGTGAGGAATGTTCCCCTCACAAGAACATCAGAAGAGCCCTGCTGGATCAGACCAATAGTCCTTTTCATCCAATATCCTGTCTTACACAGGAGCCAACCAGTTCCTCTGGAGGGCCAACAACAGGGCATAGAGGCTGAGGCCTTCATAAGAACATCAGAAGAGCCCTGCTGGATCAGACCAGTGAGGGTCCATCTAGTCCAGCCTTCTGTCTCACACAGTGGCCAACCAGTTCCTCTGCAGGGCCAACAACAGGGCAGAGAGGCCGAGGCCTTCCTAAGAACATCAGAAGAGCCCTGCTGGATCAGACCAGTGAGGGTCCATCTAGTCCAGCCTTCTGTCTCATGCCGTGGTCAACCAGTTCTTCTGGACGTCCAACAACAGGGCATAGAGGCTGAGGTCATCATAAGAAGACCCCTGCCGGATCAGACCAGTGGTCCATCTAGTCCAGCATCCTGCCTCACACAGTTCTTCTGGAAGGTCAACAACAGGACATAGGGGCCAAGGCCTTCCCCTAATGTTGCCCTCCTGACTCTGGGATTCAGAAGATTGGTGCCTCTGTGTGTGGAGGTTCCCCTCAGTCACCATGACAAGTAGCCATTGATAGACTTATTCTACATAAATCTGTCTAATCCGGACTAGATAGACCATTGTCTGATCCATCGGGGCTCATCCTATGTTCTTAACCCTGCTTAGCTTCTGAGATCTGACAAGATCGGACTATTCTCTGTGGTCTTCACCATAGAGATAAATGGAATTCTTAGAGTGGCATGGAAGGCTGTGGCGGTCTTGCTCCTCAGGCTCCACCCCCCCCCACCTCCCAAAAAAGCCTGGCAACCAGGGATGCCATTTCCTCTCTTATAGCAAGACGCCTCTTGAAAGTGATTTTCTGAGCATTCTGAATGAGTCTGTCTCTGTGGGACTACAAGGAATTTTAACTTTCCTGACCAGTTGCTAAGGAGACTGTGACAGAGAAAATGGCTGTTTGGGAGAGTGGATTCTAGGGCAGGGGTGTCGAACTCATTTGTTGTGAGGGCCAGATCTGACATAAATGACACCTTGTTGGGCCGGGCCATGTTGGGTTGGGCTGAGCCATGTGTGTACCTATTAAAGACTAGGTAGCAGAGATATAAATTTCATAAAGAACACACACACACACACACATAACTTAATACAGGCTTAAAACATTAGCACTCATTGGTCTTAAAGGTGCTTTCTTTGTATTTCTCCCATGGGATCCAGGGAGCTGGGCAAAGGAAGCTCTGGCTCTTTCCTTCCTTCCCCAGGGGATGAGGGGGAGCCTCAGCCAATAGAAGGAAGAGAGGCTTGGCTCAGTAGCTGTGCTGTGCAATTAAGAAAGCCTGGCAAAGCAAGCTATTCCTCCCCCCTTCCTCCCCAAGGGAGGAGCCTCAGCCAATTGAGGAAATAGAGGCTTTGCTCTGAAGCTCCTGTACGATGGAGCAAGCCTTGCAAAGCAAGCTGTGATGCAGGAGGAAGCAAGATATGGGGAGAAAGAAGCAGATAACAGCCAGTTGCTCGGGAGCCTGATAGGAGCCTCCTGTGGCCTGATTCGACCCCTGAACTGTATGTTTGACACCCCTGTCCTAGGGTATTACACCCTGCTACAATCCCTTTCCTCCCCAAACCCTGCCCTCTTCAAGTTCCTCCTTCTAATCGCAGCCAATCCAGAATTGGCAACCCAGACTCACCCATACAAATCTTTCTCCATTGCTTTTAACCCTCCCACCCCCCATGCTGAACAAATGAAAGATCTCAGGGTTGCTAGCTCTGGCTTAAGCAAGTCCTGAAGATTTGGGGTTGCAGCCAAGGGAGGACAGAGTTCAGTAGGCTTCCCAATCTCCAGGTCCCAGTGGGGGATCCCCCGATTTTACAGGCTTCCTTCCGCCCCCAGCCAGCTGGCCAGTGGGGGGAAGCCCCGCCCCCACAGTCACCATGTACCTCTAGAGCTCCGGCAGGTTTAGAAACCTCCAAACAGGTCCGTTTTTAAAATGTGTGCCTTTAAGGCTGAGCAGGAAACAGGAAGCGCTTCATGGGGAAGGGTCAGCAGCAGCTTCGTCAGAGCACAGACCCCTCCTTTGTTTTGCTTTTGTTTTCAGAGCAAGTAAAGTTGTGGAGGAACCAGACCCAGTAAGTGTGTGTGTGTGTGTGTGTGAGAGAGACAGAGAAAGAGAGAGGGAGGGGGCAGGGGATTCCCTGGTTTGGAGGTCCTCCCCCCGCTTTAGAAAACAGGGGGGGGGATGTCTACTGGGTACTCTATTACTCCCTATGGAGAAGATTCCCATAGGGAATAATGGGGAATTGATCTGCAGGTATCTGGGACTCTGGGGGGGGCTGTTTTTTGAGGTAGAGGCACCACATTTGCAGCATAGCATCTGATGCCTTTCCTCAAAACACCCTCCAAGTTTCAAAAGGATTGGACCAGGGGGCCCAATTCTGTGAGCTCCCAAAGAAGGTGCCCCTATCCTTCACTATTTCTAATGGAGGAAAGGCATTGAAAAGGTGTGCGGTCCCTTTCAATGTGATGGCCAGAGCTCCTTTTGGAGTTCAATCGTACTTGTTCCAACCTTGCTCATGACTCCACCCCCAATGTCTCTTGGCTCCACCCCCAAAGTCCCCAGATATTTCTTGAATTGGACTTGGCAACCCTAGAGTTCGGTGAGGGGAGGGAGTGCTCAGCAGTGACAATATAGAATCTTAAAATCATGGAAGGGGCCGTAGAGGCCATTTAGTCCAACCCCCGGGTCAATGCAGGATCAGCTAGGGTTGCCAATCCCCAGGTCGGGCAGGGTAAAGGTACAAAAACCTCCACGAAAACCAGCTTCAACAGCAAAGAAATTTAAGTGTAATTTACAAAACACAACTAAACGTATCAAAAGCGAAGTAAATCACAATGTAAAGTGACAGAACACTGACCACACCCGTATCCATAGTACTTAAGTCTTTAAGCATGAGATTTCTTGAACTGAGAAGATCCGGGCTGTGGTGAAAAAAAGGTCGATATTCAAACAGAGTGCAACGTTCCAGTCTTTCGGAGAGCCAGTTTGGTGTAGTGGTGAAGTGTGCGGACTCTTATCTGGGAGAACCGGGTTTGATTCCCCACTCTTCCACTTCCACCTGCTGGAATGGCCTTGGGTCAGCCATAGCTCTGGCAGAGATTGTCCTTGAAAGGGCAGCTGCTGGGAGAGCCCTCTCCAGCCCCACCCACCTCACAGGGTGTCTGTTGTGGGGGAGGAAGGGAAAGGAGATTGTAGGCCGCTCTCTGTCCTTGAAAGGGCAGCTGCTGGGAGAGCCCTTTCCAGCCCCACCCACCTCACAGGGTGTCTGTTGTGGGGGAGGAAGGGAAAGGAGATTGTAGGCCGCTCTCTGTCCTTGAAAGGGCAGCTGCTGGGAGAGCCCTCTCCAGCCCCACCCACCTCACAGGGTGTCTGTTGTGGGGGAGGAAGGGAAAGGAGATTGTGAGCCGCTCTGAGACTCTTCGGAGTGGAGGGCGGGATATAAATCTAATATCTTCTTCTTCTTCTTTCTGGTGAACAGATGAGCAGAATGATGTCATGCAGCCAGGCATCAGAAGAACGCGACAGAGTTGCGCTGTTCTCTGTTTCACATAGTGCTTCAACGAGCTCTCTTGCCTTCTTCCCACCCCCCACCCCCCAATTTTCTCCAGCCATTCCCAGCGGCCTTGGAACTTGCTCTTGCTGCTTTGGGGTTCATGGCTCCCGGCGGTGCTCCCGGCTCAGGTCATAGAAGGT
Organism: Heteronotia binoei; assembly: GCF_032191835.1. NCBI lineage: Eukaryota > Metazoa > Chordata > Lepidosauria > Squamata > Gekkonidae > Heteronotia > Heteronotia binoei. Next base: position 16,472,735 of record NC_083224.1, read on the forward strand.
AAGGGCCTCGTTCTCCCCTCGTTATGGGACTAAGGGCAGAGGAGGGAAGGGAGAGGATGTAGATTCTCGGATCTGGCTTTGGATCCCCCGGTTTGATTTCGAACAATTTTTATTAGTAACATATGGTAATATAATCAATTTCTTACATCCTTAATAACTACTTTTTCCTCTATCCCATATATTACTTTCTACCTACCCCTACCGCCGTTATTTGACCCCTGCCGGTGTGCTATACTTAAAACATTATTATTAAAGGTACCCTTAATTAATAAGAACCAAAATTCATATCCTCCTCCCTCTTATACTTAGTCATTATCAAAAATTGTCCAATGCCCTTTTATTTTCCACTCTTTCTCTACGTATCTTCTAAACTTCTTCCACTCCATCTTGAATACTTCTAGATGAGCCACCTTGGTGGAAAGGGCGGGATATAAATCATAGATAAATAAAATAAATTAAAAAATAGATCATAGTCTCTTAAGGTTCTTGTTAACTTGTCCATTTCACTCCATGTCGTAACTTTTACAATCCAATCCCATTTCTCTGGTATTTTTTCTTGCTTCCCCAACTGCTGGATCCCCCGGTTTGGAGGCCCTCCACCCGCTTCAGCGGGGGAGGGAAATGTCTGCTGGGCACTTCATTATTCCCTATGGTGACCAATTCCCATAGGGTATAATAGAAAATTGATCCATAGGTATCTGGGGCTCAGCGGGAGGGGGGGGCTCTTTTTTGAGATAGTCACTACATTTGCAGCATTTGGTACCTCTCCTCAAAATACCCTCCAAGTTTCAAAAGGATTGGACATGGGGGTCCAATTCTACGAGTCCCAAAAGAAGGTGCCCCTATCCTTCATTATTTCCAAAGGAGGGAAGGCATTTAAAAGGTGTGCAGTCCCTTTAAATGTGATGGCCAAAACTCCCTTTGGAGTTCAGCTATGTTTGTTCCTTGCCCCTGGCTCCACCTTCAAAGTCTCCTGGCTCCACTCCCAAAGACCCCAGATACTTTTTGAGTTGGTCTTGGCTACCCTAGGATCAGCCTAGAGCAGGGGTCCCCGACCACCAGGTTGTGGACTGGTACCAGTCCGTGGCCTGCTAGCAACCGGATGGTGGAATGAGGCAGGGGCGCCACACCACCCCCGCCCGCCCAGGACCCAAGAGCAGGACCGGATCTACATGTGTTTTGAGGGGGGCGGGGTCAAAATTAAAAAATTGGCGCCCCCTTATGGGCCCATTCTATCTTATGGGCCCATAGAACAGAACGGACTCCATCCCCAATTTAGCACCCCCCCCCCTTCGGTGGTGCCCGGGGCAGGCACACCCCCTCTGCCCCCCCCAATTCAAGAAATATCTGGGGACTTTGGGGTGGAGCCAGGAGACTTTGGGGGTGGAGCCAGGAGACATTAGGGGTGGAGCCAAGATCAAGGCTGTGACAAGCATAATTGAACTCCAAAGGGAGTTCTGGCCCTCACATTTAAAGGGACGGCACACCTTTTCAATGCCTTCCTTCCATAGGAAATAATGAAGGATAGGGGCACCTTCTTTGGGGGCTCATAGAATTGGACCCCCTGATCCAATCTTTTTGAAACTTGGGGGGTATTTTGGGGAGGGGCACTAGATGCTATACTGAAAATTTGGTGCCTCTACCCCAAAACATAGCCCCCCCCAGAGCCCCAGATCAACTCTCCATGATTTACTATAGGAATAAATTTCCATAGGGAATAACAGAGTTCCCAGAAGACATTTCCCTCCCCTCCCCCCGCTTTCTGACGACCCTGAAGCGGGGGGAGGGCCTCCAAACAGGGGGATCCCCTGCCCCCACCTGGAGATTGGTAACCCTAGATCCGGCCCTGCCCAGGAGGACAAAAGAGGCGACCGCGAGGCAGCCGCAGAGCAAGGCAGTACTCTGAAGTAACAAAAGGGGGAGCACTGGGGTTGCCACATCCAATTAAAAAAAAAATCTGGAGACTTTGGGGGTGGAGTCAGGAATTGGACCCCCTGGTCCAATCGTTTTGAAAATTGTGGGGTATTTTTGGGGAGAGGCACTGGATGCTATACGGACTATTTGGTGCCTCTGCCTCCAAAAATAGCAAACTCCCCCCCCCGAGCCCCAGATACCCGCAGATCAATTCTCCATCATTTCCTGTGGGAATGAGTCTCCATAGGGAATAATAGAGTTCCCAGCAGACATTTCCCTCCCCTCCCCCCGCTTTCTGACGACCCTGAAGCGGGGGGGGAGGGCCTCCAAACCGGGGAATCCCCTGCCCCCACCGGGGGACTGCAAGCAGGAAAACCCCGATATACGAACGACAACGACTCCTATCAATTCTATCAAATATAAACAAGGTGATAACGCACCATTCATAACGCTGGGTAAGGATGCATTCATGACAACAAGTCCAAGGCTACTGAGCAAATGTTGACGCCTTGACTGAGAATTATTTCCATTAAAGTGCAAAGTGAAAAAAGGCGCTTGTCTATCAATACAATGCAGTTGAGAAGTACCGAAAGTTCATTGCATAGGTCTTTTCTTCACAGAAGACTCCACCAAAAGCGCCTCTGACGCGCCGGCTGATGTTTTGCCACACCGTTTCAAAATCTCTTTGTCAAAGAGGGGGTGTCTGAAGTGCTTCAAAGCCTTTCCAGTCGCTTGCAAGTTTTCCCACTGCAATGTTCACCCAAGTCTGGAAATTCCATGTCGCAAAAAGCTCAGTCAGATCCTCGAAAGGACTCTGTCACCCGGAGCGAGTTTTGCCGGCTCAATCTCCTTTTTAAAAAGGTAAAGGTAGTCCCCTGCGCAAGCACCAGTCGTTTCTGACTAGGGTTGCTAAGTCCAATTCAAGAAATATCTGGGGACTTTGGGGGTGGAGCCAGGAGACATTGGGGGGTGGAGCCAGGAGCAAGAGTGTGAGGAGCACGATTGAACTCCAAAGGGAGTTCTGGCCATCACATTTAAAGAGACTGCACGACTTTTAAATGCCTTCCTTTCATAGGAAATAATGGATAGGGGCACCTTCTTTGGGGGCTCATAGAATTGGACCCCCTGGTCCAATCTTTTTGAAACTTGGGTGCCATTTTGGGGAGAGGCACTGGATGCTATGCTGAATATTTGGTGCATCTACCTGAAACAACAGCCGCCCCAGATACCCGCGGATCAATTATCTATTATTTTCTATGGGAATAAGTCTCCATAAGGAATAATAGATATCCCAGCAGACATTTCCCTCCCCTCCCCCCACTTTCAGATTATGAACATATGAAGCTGCCTTATACTGAATCAGACCCTTGGTCCATCAAAGTCAGTATTGTCTTCTCAGACTGGCAGCAGCTCTCCAGGGTCTCAAGCTGAGGTTTTTCACCTATTTGCCTGGACCCTTTTTTGGAGATGCCGGGGATTGAACCTGGGACCTTCTACTTCCCAAGCAGATGCTCTACCACTGAGCCACCGTCCCTCCCCGAATGACCCTGAAGCGGGGGGAGGGCCTCCAATACGGGGGATCCCCTGCCCCCACCTGGGGATTGGCAACCCTATTTCCAACTCTGGGGTGAGGTTGCTTTCACAATGTTTTTATGGCAGACTTTTTACGGAGTGGTTTGCCATTGCCTTCCCCAGTCCTCTACACTTTCCCCCCAACAAACTGGGGACTCCTTTGACCAACCTCAGAAGGACGGAAGGCTGAGTCAACCTGGAGCCAGCTACCTGAACCTAGCTTCCGCAGGGATCGGACTCAGGTCGTGAGCAGAGTTCAGACTGCAGTACTGCAGCTTTACCACTCTGCACCACGGGGCTCTACTCTACTCAATCTCCTTAGCTTCCACCAGATGCGCAGAGCTGGTAGCATCACTTTTAGAAATCAGAATTTCAGCACTTTAACCCACCAACAGTTGGAGAATGCATTTAAAGTTAGTTGCTTTCTTTCCACCTCTCCCTCCCCCCTCCCCATCTTCCTTCCTTCCATCCTCCTTCCCTCCCAGAGTCTCAGAGCGGCTCACAATCTCCTTTATCTTCCTCCCCCACGACAGACACCCTGTGAGGTGGGTGGGGCTGAGAGAGCTCTCACAGCAGCTGCCCTTTCAAGGACAACCTCTGCCAGAGCTATGGCTGACCCAAGGCCATTCCAGCAGGTGCAAGTGGAGGAATGGAGAATCAAATCCGGTTCTCCCGGAGAAGAGTGGGCACACTTAACCACTACACCAAACTGGCTCTCCCAGTTTGAACATGTGATATCCATGCCTTGCTCTCAAACATCTGACATTTATTCTGTGTGGCTCTTATGTTAAGTGAATTTGGCCACCCCTGGCTTAAACCTTTAATAAAACTTTGTTGGTCTTAAAGGCTCCACCGGGACTCAAAACTTTTTTTTTTTAACTCTCGGTCACCTGGCCAAGAGCGACACCTGGTGGCCCGAAAAAAGTCAGACCTCGACAGGAACAACAAACGGAACGGTCCCTTTGGCCACGTAACAGGTCGCCTTTCGGTCGGCGAGAGGTTGAGCAAGAGCGGTTTCCGGAAACGAAGAGAGGCGAGCAGCGCAGGAAGGGCGGAGCTGATTGCGTGCAAAACAAACAATCCGGGAAGAGCCTCTGTGCTCGACAGCTGCATGACAGGCAGCTATTCAACAGGCGTGCTTTACGTCATAGACGTGCAATCAAGGGGGGGGGGCCGACCCGCCGCATTTCCTGCCTGTGGCGCGGCTATTTCTGTATGTGTAACTCTGCATAAATAAATCAATGCACGTACGGTGGTAACCTGGGGTGGAGGGCGGCTTCTGCTTTAGGACGCAGTGTTGCCAACTTCAGCCTGGAGAGGGGCGGGATTTCAGTGGGATATAATGCCACAGAGTCCACCCTTCAAAGAAGCTCTTGTTCTCCAGGGGAACTGCTCGCTGGCATCTGGAGATCAGTGGGTTGCCAATCTCCCAGGTGGAGGCAGGGGATCCCCCTGTTTGGAGGCCCTCCCCCCGCTTCAGGGTCATCAGAAAGCAGGGGGGGGCGTGGAACTGACTGCTGGGGTCTCCATTGTTCCCTATGGAGACCGATTCCCATAGGGTATTATGGAGTATTGATCCGCTGGTATCTGAGGCTCGGGGTGGGGGGGCTGCGTTTTGAGATAGAGGCACCAAATTTTCCACATAGCATCCAGTACCTCTCCCCAAAATGCCTTCCAAGTTTCAAGAAGATTGGATCAGGGGGTTCAATTTTATGAGGCCCCCCAAAAGGTGCCCCTCTCCATTATTTCCAACGGAGGGAAGGCATTTGAAAGGAGTGCGGTCCCTTTAAACGTGATGGCCAGCACTCCCTTTGGAGTTCAATGAAGCTTGTCGCAAGCTTGCTCCTGGCTCCACCCCCAATGTCTCCTGGCTCCACCCCCAAAGTCCCCAGATATTTCTTGAATTGGATTTGGCAACCCTAGTTGTCATTTTGGAAGATCCTCACACTCCGCCTGCAGATTGGCAACCCTTTTCAGGAGTCAGAAGCGCTAAGGAACACAGGCAGAGGGCAGTATTAAAGCTGAACGCTTCAAGGGAAGGTTCCTGGAGATTTCCCATTCATACGCCAGACAGCAGATTTCCCGGAGAAAATAGCTGTTTTGCAGAGCTGGATCTAGTGGGGGGTGCTTGTCCAGGGCGCCGACAGAAGGGGGGCGCCAAATTGGGTATGGAGTCCATTGTATTCTATGGGACCATAAGATAGAATGTCCCATAAGGGGGTGTCATTTTTTTAATTTTGCCCCCCCCCAAAAAAAAATCATGTTGATCTGGTCCTGCTGCTTTGGAGGATGGCCTCTGTGACATTGTCCCTAGGGTTACCAGACCTCTGTTTTTGTTTGCCCGTCCACTTTGGGCCTTTAAAAAAAAATGATGACAATATCCTCTTTGGGGGTTTGGGTGGCCAAGCCTGTTTTACCCTCTAGTTCCCCCGCGGAGACAAGCTTCAGCTTAAATAGTAAGATTTGTCATAGCCAGGGCTTTTATTGTAGCAGGAACTCCTTTGCATATTAGGCCAAATATCTCGGTGTAGCCAATCCTCCAAGAGCTTACAGGGCTCTTCGTACAGAGCCTACTAAAAGCTCCAGAAGGATAAAGCTAATAAAGCCTGCAGATCTTAAAGAAAACTTGTATAAAATGGTATATAGATGGTATCTTACACCAGATAGACTGGCAAAAATCTACCCTTCTTATTCCAATAAATGCTGGAAGTGCAGTGAAGTTAAAGGATCCCTGTTTCACATATGGTGGCAATGTAAAAAGGCCAAAAAATACTGGGCACAAGTAAATATCTGGATCAAAAAAATTTTGAAAATACAAGTGGAACATGTACCGGAACTGTATCTTATAAATATTTGTAGGTAAAACTTACCGGTGACAAAGTTGAAACTACTGTTATACATAGTCACAACGGCTAGAATTCTATATGCCAAGTACTGGAAGGAAGACAGAACTCCTAATAGAGAGGAATTTATTACTAAGTTGTTAGAAACCGCGGAATCTGATTTTATGACCACCCGACTACGAAGTGGAAATGTGCAGAAATGTCGGGAGGAGTGGGACCATGTATATAACTGGGTTAAAAGCAGAGGCTTTGATATGGAGTAACTATATCAAGCAAGAGTAATAATGGAGTAATAAATACTGTTCAACTATATGTTTAATCCTTTCCTTCTCCCAGTGGGGGGTGATTGGGTATTTGTAGTAGTTGTTGTCGTTGTAGATGTAGTTAGAGGATAGCTATGGTATAGGGTGGTGTGTTGTTTGTTTTATGTGTTTATATGTTATTGGTGTTTCGTTGTTTGTGAGTTATTGTACTTTTTTGTGTCTTCTTGTTTCAATAAAATTTTTAAAATTCAAAAAAAATAAATAAATAAATAAAAGCTCCAGAAGGATTGGCTACATGAGGGGTAGAATAATAACAAGGGGCGGGGGGGATGAACGGTTTGGGTTATATCTGGGATGGCCAAACAAACCATTTCAAGCATATAAAAACCCACCAGCTTTATTAAAAGTGGCTCATTTTTAAATTACAAATCTTGTTGTGAGTACAACCATTTGCTTCTGCAGCTGCTCAGACGGTGTTGTCTTCAGTGTCTATTAATTTATGAACGTTGAATGCTTGAGAGCTGCAAGGAAGGAAGGCAAATAGATCGGAGGAGGGAGGGAGAGGTGGGAAGAAAGCAACTTTAAATGCCTTCTCCAAACTGCTGGCTGGCTTGGCCTGGCGAAGTGATTTAAAGAACCAAATGCCTTCTCCAAGCTAACCGGTGGGCTGTGGGGGCTTCGAGAGCCACACAATCAGCGTTCCCTCTAAGCTGAGTTAGTGTGAGCTAGCTCACCGGTTTTTAGCCTCCAGCTCACACATTTTTATCTTTGCTCAGGAAGGATGACCCCAGAGCCAAAGTGGCTCTCAAATCCCCCAGTGCTCTGTCAGCTGTCTTGGAGAAGGCATTTCTTCCTTTAAATCACTGGTACACCATTTTGCTATAGTGGTTAAGTGTGCGGAGAACCGGGTTTGATTCCCCACTCCTCCACTTGCAGCTGCTGGAATGGCCTTGGGTCAGCCATAGCTCTGGCAGAGGTTGTCCTTGAAAGGGCAGCTGCTGTGAGAGCTCTCTCAGCCCCAGTCACCTCACAGGGTGTCTGTTGTGGGGAGGAAGGTAAAGGAGATTGTGAGCCGCTCTCTGTCCTTGAAAGGGCAGCTGCTGTGAGAGCCCTCTCAGCCCCACCCACCTCACAGGGTGTCTGTTGTGGGGGGAGAAAAAATAGGCGATTATAAGCTGTTCGGAGTCTCTGATTCAGAGAGAAGGATGGGGCATAAATCTGTAGTCTTCTTCTCCAAGCTAAGCCAGTTGGTGCCTTGGGAGAATGCATTTAAAGTTAAAGTTGCTTTCTTTCCACCTCTCCCTCCCTTCCCCATCTGTTTTCCTCCCTCATTCCTTCCCTCCCATCTTGTGGCTCTCAAACATCTGACGTCCCTGTCTTGGGGTTCTCAAACAGCTGACATTTCTTCAATGTGGCTCTTACATTAAGCAAGTTTCTAACTTGGCCAGCAGTGCCTTACTTCGCCAGGCTAATTTACACAGCAGCCAGATTGCTTGTCACAACTTTTAATGCCAGTCGCTCACAAAAGTAGAGTTTTTGCTCACAAAACTTCACAGCGTAGAGGAAGCACTGCACACAATCAACGTTCCCTCTAAGCTGAGTTAGTGTGAGCTAGCTCACACATTTCTGCCTTAGCTCAGGAAGGATGATCCCAGAGCACAAGAATTTATGCAGCACCTCACAACCTGAATGCCAGTAGCTCACAAAAGGAGAATTCTTGCTCACAAGACTGCAGCCTAGAGGGAACGTTGCACACAATGTGTGTGAAAGAGCCACACGTGGCTCCCCCAGCCACAGTTTGGCCACCCCTGGGTCACAGCCTCACCACACCATCCTCTCCCACCCGCTCTCCCCTGCAAGAACCTTTCCTTCCTTCCTTCTCCCCCCCCTCTACTCAATGGTACCTTCCACTGCTGCCGACTCCCCGCCCCCCCCTTTCTGCCGGAATAGTACGTTCTCCCTCTTCCCCCGCGCGCACGCGCGAACCCCCCCTCTCTCCTCGCGCGTCGGGCGCTCGGCCTCCGCCGCGCCTGCGCAGTAGCGCTGCCCTGAGGGGGGGAGTTTCTCCAGCTGGGTGAGTGTTTACAGCTGTGGGTCGCGGCGGGGGAGGGGAGGAAAAAGAAGAAGGAGGAAGAAGAAGGAGGCGGCCAAGGACAGGTAGGGTCGCCCCGGGTGCCCTTCTCAACCCCCCACCCCGCCCAGAGAGACCCCCCCTCTTTCAGTCTCCCCCCGTCAATTCTGAAGGGGAAGCCCCGCCCCCTCCAAGCTCCGCCCCCCGCGTCATAATAGCCCCCCCAACCTTCTCTCTTGGCCTTTCTCTGCACCCCCTCCCTCCATTAGCAAAGCTGCCTTTTGCTTCCCCCCTGCTATTCTGCCTGGGGGGTGGAGAATCCATTCAGGGGAGCCCCCCCGGGTTGCCAATCTCCAGGTGGGGGCAGGGGATCTCCCGGTTTGGAGGCCCTCCCCCCCCCCCGCTTCAGGGTCATCAGGAAGCGTGGGGGGGGGGGAGGGAAATGTCTGCTGGGCACTCCATTATTCCATATGGGGAGCGATAATGGAAAATTAATCCACGGGTATCTGGGGCTGCAGAGGGACCGTTTTTTGAGGTAGAGGCACCAAATGTCCAGCCTAGCATCCAGTGCCTCTCCCCAAAATACCCCCCAAGTTTCAAAAAGATTGGACCAGGGGGTCCAGTTCTGTGAGCCCCCAAAGAAGGTGCCCCTATCCTTCATTATTTCCAGTGGAGGGAAGGCATTTGAAAGGTGTGCGGTCCCTTTAAATGTGATGGCCAGAACTCCCTTTGGAGTTCAGTCATGCTTGCCAAGACTTGCTCCTGGCTGCACCCTCAAAGTCCCCAGATATTTCTTGAATTGGACTTGGCAACCCTACCCCCCCCCCCCATAAGCAAAGCTATGTTTTGCTTCCCTCCCCCTGCTTTTTCTAACCCGGGGGCGGGGGGTTGGAAAACCCGTTCAGGGGAGCCCCCCCCCCTTGTGGAAATGTGGACTCCAGGGTCTCCTTTCTTTCCCCTTCTCCCTCACATGGTAAGGGCACCCCAGGGGTGACTTTGGGACCCTGGGTGCAAAACTTCCCCTTGTTTTTCCTCTGCCCCTGCAAGAGTGATAGTTTCACTCCCCCCCCCACGCCCCCCTGCAATCGCTCTCTCACTTTCCCAGTCTCCAGTCAATGAATAGGGCTACTCTGAGTTGGGAGGTTCCTGGAAGATTTGGGGCAATGTTCCCTCTAAGCTAAAGAGCCCCATGGCGCAGAGTGTTAAAGCTGCAGTAGCAGTCCTAAGCTCTGCTCACAACCTGAGTTCGATCCCTGGTGGAAGCTGGGTTTTCAGGTAGCCAGCTCGAGGTTGACTCAGCCTTCCATCCTTCCAAGGTCGGTCAAATGAGTCCCCAGCTTGCTGCGGGGGGGGGGGGAGTGTAGATGACTGGGAAGGCAATGGCAACCCACCCCGTAAAAAGTCTACCGTGAAAACGTTGTGAAAGCAACGTCACCCCTGAGTCAGAAATGACTGGTGCTTGCACAGGGGACCTTTCCTTTTTTTTTTTCCCCCTCCCTCTAAGCTGCAAAAATTCTCCTTTGTGAACCACTGGTATTAAAGTTGTGAGCTGCTGCATAAAATTATTGTGCTCTGGGGCCATCCTTCCGGAGCTAAGACAAAAATGTGTGAGCTGGAGGCTAAAAATCTGTGAGCTAGCTCACGCTAACTCAGCTTAGAGGGAACACTGATTTGGGGGTAGAGCCTTGGGGGGTACAAGGTTGCCAGCTTCAGATTGGGAAGTTTCTGGAGATTTGGGGAGGTAAGAGCCCTCTGCGGGAAATAATGCCGGAGAGTCCACCCTCCAAAGCAGCCCATGTGCTTCAGGGGGACTGACCTTTGTGGTCTAGAGAGCATTTGTAACTTTGAGAGATCTCCAGGCCCTATCTGGAGGTTGGCAACCCCAGAGTGGTACTATGCTGTGGGGTCCACCCTGCAAAACAGCCCTTCCCTCCCCCCCAGGGGAAACTGGTTTTCGTGGTGTGGAGATCAGTTGTTGTCTGTGATCTCCAGCCACCACCTGGAGGGTGGCAACCTGCACAGCTTCTGCTCACCACCAGATGACCAGACTCTCCCCCCCCCCACCGCAGAAATGAGTGCAGAACTTCACTCCTCCCCCTGCCAGCAACAGAATCCCTTTTGCAGGTATCAGACCTACTTTCTGCCCCCACCTCTTTGAAACCCCTCAGAATATGAACATATGAAGCTGCATTATACTGAATCAGACCCTCGGTCCATCAAAGTCAGTATTGTCTACTCAGACTGGTAGCGGCTCTTCAGGGCCTCAAGCTGAGGTTTTTCACACCTATTTGCATGGAACCTTTTTTGGAGATGCCGGGGATTGAACCTGGGACCTTCTGCTTCCCAAGCAGATGCTCTACCACTGAGTCACCTTCCCTCCCCTGCTCTCCAGGGTCTCAAGCAGAGGTTTTTCACACCTACTTGCCTGGACCCTTTTTAGTTAGAGATGCCAGGGATTGAACCTGGGACCGTCTGCTTAACAAGCAGATGCTCTACCACTGAGCCACTGTCCCTCCCCTGCTCTTCAGGGTCTCAAGCTGAGGTTTTTCACGCCTGTTTGCCTGGACCCTTTGTAGTTGGAGATGCCAGGGATTGAACCTGGGACCGTCTGCTTAACAAGCAGATGCTCTACCACTGAGCCACCACCCCTCCCCTGCTCTCCAGGGTCTCAAGCTGAGGTTTCTTACGCCTGTTTGCCTGGGCCCTTTGTAGTTGGAGATGCCAGGGATTGAACCTGGGACCTTCTGCTTACCAAGCAGATTTTCTACCACTGAGCCACTGTCCCTCCCCCAAATGATGCAGTGGTTCCCCCCCACACATACACACCAATGGGTTCGTGCCCTGCTTTTGCCCCTGCAAGTTGAAACTCTCACTCGCTCTTTTTATGATCGCAAATGTGTTTGGTTTTACTTCTTAAAATCACACATGGGGTGGGGGGGGCAGTGAGTCTCCTGCCTTTACGGGTAACAGGGTACCCCAATACTTCCTTCTGCTCCGTTGTGGTGGGGCCTTCCTTGTTCCCCCCAGTTTCCACAATTATGAACAATGCAACATTTTACCACCACCCCCCTCCAGCAATAATGTCCCTTTTTCAGCAGCTGCTGAGCAAGCAGTGTTCCCTCTAAGCTGAGTTAGCGTGAGCTAGCTCACAGATTTTTAGCCTCCAGCTCACACATTTTTGTCTTAGCTCAGGAAAAATGGCTCCAGAGCACAATAATATATGCAGTAGCTCACAACTTTAATGCCAGCAGCTCACAGTTTTAATACCAGTAGCTCACAAAGTAGAATTTTTGCTCACAAGACTCTGCAGCTTAGAGGGATGACTGGCTGCAGGTATTCCTTCCATCCCTAATCTTTTCATCTGCCCACAAGGAAGATCCTTAACATTGAATATATATAGAACAAAGCAGGAGTCAATTGGCACCTTTAAGACCAACAAAGTTTTATTCAGAATGTAAGCTTTCCTGTGCTAGAAGCACGCTTCATGAGACAATAGGATGAAATGGCAAACAGTCCTAAATATAGAGAAAGTGGGCAGTGGATTAGTATGCAAAATCATGGAAATGTTTTTTTAGCAGATTAAAAGAATCACAAGTTGGGACCTAGCGATTGTTAGTTTGCGTTTGACTGGACTGAAACAACAGGGCAAGATGTCTGTGTCATTAGGTGCGAAGTACAATAAATAAGAGTCTGTTGTAATGTTAGCTCAGTGTTGGCTTTAGTCTGTCTCCGACTCTAAGCCAGTTTGATGTAGTGGTTAGTGTGCAGACTCTTATCTGGGAGAACTGGGTTTTTGATTCCCCACTCCTCCACTTGCACCTGCTGGAATGGCCTTGGGTCAGCCATAGCTCTGGCAAAGTTGTCCTTGAAAGGGCAGCTTCTGGGAGAGCTCTCTCAGTCCCACCTGTCTCACAGGGTGTCTGTTGTGGAGAAAGGAGATTGTAAACCTCTCTGAGACTCTCATTCAGAGAGAAGGGCGGGGTATAAATCTGCAGATTTTTCTTTCCCAGCAATTTTTTACTATTTTGTCCACTTGTTCCCCACCTGTGTGCTTCCTCTGTGGTTGATGTTGGGGACCCCTGATGGGCATTCTAAGAGCCATGGTGCCCCATGGTCAGAATTGGCTCCTGTATCTTCCCTCTGCCCCATCTCCATAGCAGAAGGATGAATGTCTCACAGTACCCCCCTGGCAATAGGGTTTCTCCTCTGGGCCTCATAAATGGGAGCGAAATCCTAGTTGTACGTCTCTTTTTATTGATGTCATAGCATTCACCAGGGGTGGAATTCTAGCTGGAGCTCCTTAGCATATTAGGCCACACACCCCTGATGTAGCCAATCCTCCAAGAGCTTACAAGGCTCTTTTTTGTAAGCTCTTGGAGGATTGGCTGCATCAAGGGTGTGTGGCCTAATATGCAATGGAGCCCCTGCTAGAATTCCACCCCTGGTCTTCAGCCTACGGGAGGGGTTGAGGATGACTCATTAAAAGAAAAGGGCCATAGAAATTATTATTAATAATTGTCCTTTCCCCTCCTTGATCTGCCATCGTATGGCGTCATTCCCCATCAGCTCTTTGCCCCTGATGTCATTACATGAAAAGGATATTGACGTTTCCTGTTGACAATGCCACAGCCATTATAAAGGAATAAAGCCTCACTCTCTAGCTTAATGCCCCACCTGGAAGTTTGAATTTAAAATATGCAGGGCTTTTTTGTAGCGGGAACTCCTTTGCATATTAGGCCACACACTCCTGATGTAGCCAGTCCTCCTGGAGCTTACAGTAGGCTCTGTAAGAAGAGCCCTGTAAGCTCTTGGAGGATTGGCTACATGCCTAATATTCAAAGGAGCTCCTGCTATTAAAATAGAAAAAGCCCTGAAAATCTTCTACCCTTACAGTTCAATCCTAAGTGCGCTTTTCTGGGAGTAAGCCCCATTGATCAGAATTGAGTGAGATTCTGAGGAGACTTCCTTAGGATAGAACTAGAGCAAAGTTTGAGTTCAGTTGAATTTTTTTTTTATGGTATAAAAGTTTTATTAGTTTTTCAGGGGGGGGGGAGGGGGAAGTGGAAATAGAAAAGTAGTAATATACATACCAATACGAGTACAGTCCATTCTGCATTTTGATAAATCAGTAAGATGAAATATTTTTAGACTATTGTTACACGCTTAATATCATATCGCCATAACCTATGTAAAGTATTATTAAGATTGTAAGTCTTCATTTATACTATCTGTTTTGGATTGTATTTCTAATATATATAGTAAAAGATAAAAGTAAAAGTTCACACCAGTGAATCTTAAGGCCAGTGGCATTTTTAAGATCAACGAAGTTTAATTCTGGGTATAAGCTTTTGTATGTGTGCCCGCTTTTTCAGAAACATTGAAACAAGATTTCCTCAACCATTAAATTTAGGGGGCGTTAGTCGCTAGGAAGGGCTAATTAGAGTCAAGATGCATAAATAACTGCGATAAAAATAGCTAAAATTGGATTAAAGCAGTTGCTAAGACCTGTGAATAGCAGCAAATTAGCATACCGATAATAAAAGAAGTAAATAGATGTGAGAACTAAGTTTGAGTCCAGTGTCATCTTTAAGACCAACAAAGTTTAATTCTGGGTATAAATGAGAATTGACTGAATTAGCATGTGTAGTGGGACAAGAACCGGATATTTCTGTTAAGCCCTGGGGGTTCTATGGTCCTGAGTATTCTAATAACTTGTAATTCAGCAATCTTCCGTTCCAGTCTGTTTCTGAAAATCTGTTGCAATAAAACAGCTAATTTGAGGAAAGCACTGTTATTTGCAAGGTGGGAGACAATATTATAAAATACAATAAAACCAAGATCATTAAATTACAGATCCATAGTATGAAATTCCAGCAGATGAAAGTATGTGCAATAGCATTCCAGGGGGATTTTCCCCTTTTCTATAGTTCATAAACACTTTTCCTAACCACAATTTCCCAAAACAATATGGCGCTCCCAGGACCCAATTTATGAGACCCAGTACCTTTTCATAAACAACAGATAAGTTGTATTGTACTCCAGTTTTTCTCCCAGGACAGCATGCTTATGCTATTTATAGAAAAGCAAAAACAGTTAGATAGCAGATTCACGTTATTCTCATCAGTTAAAGCCCTGATACATCCTTATAAATCTAGATAAAGTCTTATACAGTTAGAATCCAGTTACTACAATTAAAATACTTTCTAGTTTCAGTAGTTAGACTTCCTCTATTTCTAAATTAATAAACTTAAGAACATAAGAGAAGCCATGTTGCATCAGACCAATGGCACCTCCAGTCCAACACTCTGTGTCACAGAAGAACATAAGAGAAGCCCTGTTGGATCAGGCCAATGGCCCATCCAGTCCAACGCTCTGTGTCACATAAGAACATAAGAGAAGCCATGTTGGATCAGGCCAATGGCCCATCCAGTCTAACACTCTGTGTCACATAAGAACATAAGAGAAGCCATGTTGGATCAGGCCAGTGGCCCCTCCAGTCCAACACTCTGTGTTACATAAGAACATAAGAGAAGCCATGTTGGATCAGGCCAATGGCCCAGCCAGTCCTATGCTCTGTGTCACATAAGAACATAAGAGAAGCCATGTTGGATCAGGCCAGTGGCCCCTCCAGTCCAACACTCTGTGTCACATAAGAACATAAGAGAAGCCCTGTTGGATCAGGCCAATGGCCGCTCCAGTCCAACACTCTGAGTCACATAAGAACATAAGAGAAGCCCTGTTGGATTAGGCCAATGGCCCATCCAGTCCAACGCTCTGTGTCACATAAGAACATAAGAGAAGCCCTGTTGGATTAGGCCAATGGCCCATCCAGTCCAACACTCTGAGTCACATAAGAACATAAGAGAAGCCCTGTTGGATCAGGCCAATGGCCCATCCAGTCCAACGCTCTGTGTCACATAAGAACAGAAGAGAAACCATGTTGGATCAGGCCAATGGCCCATCCATTCCAACACTGTGTCACACAGTGGCCAAAAAAAACCCCAGGTGCCATCAGGAGGTCCATCAGTGGGGCCAGGACACTAGAAGCCCTTCCATTGTGCCACCCCCCCAAGCACAGGAATACAGAGCACCACTGCCCCAGACAGAGAGTTCCAACAATAAGCTGTGGCTAATAATAATAAACCTCTTTTTAAAAAATTTTTCACAACAAGCATAAAATAAGCATGGCTAAAATCCTGGGGAAAGTGAAAAACATCTTCATTGGGCTTCTGGAATTAGAATTTGTGTGAGCAAATGCAGAGAGGGAATACTATAAGCGAGCGTTGTCTTAAGTGATGTCACGTAGCTTATGGAAACCCTATGAACTGATGTCCTCCAAAACGTCCTGTTGTTAACAGCCTTGCTCAGGCCTTACAAACCAAAGATGGTGACTTCCTTGATGGAAACCATCCGTCTTACGTTGAGTCTTCTTCTCTTCCTTCTGCCTTCCACTTTTCCTAGCATTATTGTCTTTTCCATAGACTCTTGCCTTCTCATTATAGCAGTGGTCCCCAACCTTTTTGGCACCAGGGACCGGGTTCATGGAAGACAATTTTTCCACAGATCGGGGGTTTGTGTGTGTGTGTGTGATGATTTCAGGATGATACAATTGTGCACTTTATTTCTATTAGTTTGGTGTGGTGGTTAAGCGTGTGGACTCTTATCTGGGAGAACCGGGTTTGGTTCCCCACTCCTCCGCTTGCAGCTGCTGGAACGGCCTCAGGTCCGCTGTAGCTCTCGCTGAGTTGTCCTTGAAAGGGCAGCTTCTGGGGAGAGCTCTCTCAGCCCCACCCACCTCACAGGGTGTCTGTTGCGGGGGGAGGAAGGTAAAGGAGATTGTGAGCTGCTCTGACTCTGAGATTTGGAGTGGAGGGCAGGATATTACTACTACTACATTTTAATATATAATGAACTAATTATTCAACTCATGACCCAGTTGCTAACAGGCCACGGACTGGTACTGGTCCGTGGCCCGGGAGTTGGGGACCCCTGCATTATAAGACCAAAATATTATACCCTCCAGTTAGTCATTTTGGCAGGTAGCCTCCTGTTTTAATGGAAAATTCCACAGGGTAATAGTAACTGCATTGTTCTTACAGAAGGGACTCTTACCGTCCCTACTGTGTATGCAATAGAATACAGTTCAGGGATTGCCAACTTTTGTATTCTCTAGATAGCAAACTGGAGCCAGAAGTGTGTGTTTCTTCCAAATGGACCACATCGTGAACGGTCATGTAGCAGTAGCTATGATATCACTAAGCTTTTTCTTGCTGAGTTTGCAAACTGCTCAAGAGCTCAAGCATTTTTCAGCTGTCCATGACCTCTTGTTTGTTTCAGGTGACTTTCGTCTTGGACCACTAGGTGAACCAGTTACAGAAAAAAAGTTACATTAATTGCTTTTAATAGAGTCCAAAAGTGGAAATTTGCCTTCATATGGGTTGAAGGGGTTGAATTTAAGAGTTTTGGGCTGAACATTAGGAAGAACGTCCTGACAGTCAGAGCGGTTCCTCGGTGGAACAGGCTTCCTTGGGAGGTGGTGGGTTCTCCTTCTTTGGAGGTTTTTAAACAGGCTAGATGGCATCTGACAGAAATGTGGATCCTGTGAATTTAGGCAGATCATGGGAAGGAGGGCAGGAAGGATTGCATCAGTACTTAGTTCTCATGGCCCTTTCTTACATGCCTGGGGAAATGCTATTTGCCACTTTGGGGTCTGGATCCAATTTTCCTCCAGACCTGTTTGGCCAGGGATCCTGGAGGTTTTTTGCCATCTTCTGGACATGGGACAGAGGTCACTGGGGGTTTGGGGAAAAGGTACTTGTGAGTTCCCTGCATTGTGGAGGGGGTTGGACTAGATGACTCTGGAGATCCCTTCCAACTCAATTCAGTTATTCATATCTTGCTTTACCAGATGTATCTCCCACGTACCTGCAGATTAGCTCAAATGTTGCTTAGCTCTTGTTTAAGTAAGAACCAGTTACCTAGTTACCTGGCAGAGGAGACACCGTGATCAAGAAGGTGGTTTTCCCAGGGTGAGGCTCATCCATTGCACTGCAGGTGTGCTGACCCCCTGCGATTTCCCCAAATTCAGGAAACTCGACTGCATAATTTGTGGTAGTGGGGGACTGCGTGCACGCTTTCCCCTAAAATTTAAGAGAGCCAGTTTGGTGTAGTGGTTTAGTGTGCGGTTTGATGCCCCAGGTTTGATTCCCCACTCCTCCACTTGCAGCTTCTGGAATGGCCTTGGGTCAGCCATAGCTCTGGCAGAGGTTGTCCTTGATAGGGCAGCTGCTGTGAGAGCTCTCTCATCCCCACCCACCTCACAGGGTGTCTGTTGTGGGGGGGGGAGAAAATAAAGGAGATTGTGAGCCGCTCTGAGATTCGGAGTGGAGGGTGGTGGGATATAAATCCAATATCTTCTTCTTGATATCACATGACTGCACTATCTAGTCAGTACTTACGTTGCTTATCTCTTATGAACCAATCAGTTATCTAAATAATATCACATTATTATGATTGACAAGATTTAGAGATAAGGTAAGAAACAGTATTTCTCCATAAATATGCACTCCTGTGATGAGCAAACCAGATTTCTCTAGATGGAAGTCTCAGAAGAAGAATAGGTAAGATTTTTTTGATGGGAAACTTGGGCTTTTCGATAGATCCAAGTGGGCAACCAGTGTTGGTCTGAAGCAGTAGAACAAAGTAGAAGTCAAGTGGCACCTTTAAGACCAACAAAGTTTTATTCGGAATGTAAGCTTTCATGTGCTCTTATAAGCCAGGGCCAAAATGGGGGCATTTCTTTCTCAGAAGGGAATAGAGTGATTAACAGACATTCTCACATTTTGACATGATAGTGTTTTATTGGGTTCTCACGCTCATGCTACCCAGATTAAAGGTTTGCTCAATTTGTTAATTTTACTATTCTGTCATTGGATCTTAAATTTGTACCATTTTGCATTCTAAACCGCTGCCTACGAGTTATATGTAGCTCTGCTAACTGTACCTGAATCCTCGTCTGATGAAGTATGCTTTAGAGTACACAAAAGCTTACATTCTGAATAAAACTTCGTTGGTCTTAAAGGTGCTACTGGACTCCTACTTTGTTCTTGGGCTTTTTGATTATTCCTAAAAGCAGTGAGACAAACAGCTGAAAACTTGATTTGGTTTTAAAATTATTACTTGTTTAAAAGCAACGTTAGGTACTTTGGTCATTTTTAGCATTTATTTTCACTAACCGTAGGGTTAACTTTTTCATGCTTGCCTTTCACTCTTTCTAGCTCACTGCAGAAACTAATCTCAATAAAAGTTTAAAAAGTTTCTGCAGTTGTTCTGTCTGGTTGACTGTTTACGCTCAAAGAACCACACTCACTCCCTTATTCTTTTGTGTTATCAGAATTAAAGGTTGCTAACAAGATAAACCCAGGAGAACTCTGTTGCTAAATATTTTGTGCAGACAGAACTGCTGGGAGTATCAAGTTCAGATTCTCTGATAAGATGTGGGAGGGATTCTCTGGCTACAATCAGACTCTTGAACTGAGTGGGTACCATTGTACAGAGCTTAGTACAGAGACATTTTGAATCTGACAAAGGGTAACGCCTAATGGAAGGCTGTTGATCTCTGAGGCTGCAACTGCAACTGTCTATACAACAATTTTAAAAGCTGGAGAGTATCTAAATATAAATGCGAAGGAAGTACTGGGTGTTCCATTATTGAATTCAAGGCTTTACCTAGTGTACTGCAGCCTGAAGAAGGCGAAGGAAATGGATAGTTACCTAGACGATCCATTGCTGCTGATGATGAAACATCAACCTTCTATTGTAATTTTGCCAATGTTGTTAAAATCTGGCATCTAGTGTGCAGTGTTCCCTCTAAGCCAAGTTAGTGTGAGCTAGCTCAGGGATTTTTAGCCTTCAGCTCACACATTTTTTGTCTTAGCTCAGGGAGGATGACCCCAGAGCATAATAATTTATGCAGCACCTCACAACTTTAATGCCAGTAGCTCACAAAGTAGAATTTTTGCTCACAAGATTCTGCAGCTGAGAGGGAACGTTGCTAGTGTGTGGTGTTTTTCTGTCAATAATATTGATAACAAATCGTTTGTTTCAAAATGTAGAGTAGCAAGCCAAGACTTGTATCAACAGTTGTTACTTTTATATAGCTTTTTTTCCCCTTTTGTTGAAATATTTTGTGCAGGCAAAACTGTTGGAAATATCAGGTTCAGATTCTCTGATAATATCTGGGAGGGATTCTCTGGCTACAGTCAGACTCTGTCATTGAGTAGGTACCATTGTACAGAGCTCAGGCATGTACCTTGCACACAAACATTTACAGAACAGGCATGGCCTTGCATCCAAACATCAACAGTTGCATGCTGAGTACAGAATCCAAAAGAGAGATGTAATACTGGGAAGGCCTTTGGAAGGCCCAGGACTGGCCCTGGAAGAAGAAGACGAAGGTATTGGATTTATGTCCCGCCCTCCACTCAGAGTCTCAGAGCAGCTCACAATCTCCTTTACCTCCCCCCCCCCAACAGACACCCTGTGAGGTAGATGAAGATATTGGATTTATATCCCACCCTCCACTCTGAAGAGTCTTAGAGCGGCTCACAATCTCTTTTACCACCCTGTGAGGTAGATAAAGATATTAGATTTATATCCCACCCTCCACTCCGAAGAGTCTCAGAGAGGCTCACAATCTCCTTTCCCTTCCTCCCCCACAACAGACACCCTGTGAGGTGGGTGGGGCTGGAGAGGGCTCTCCCAGCAGCTGCCCTTTCAAGGACAGAGAGCAGCCTACAATCTCCATTCCCTTCCTCCCCCACAACAGACACCCTGTGAGGTGGGTGGAGCTGGAGAGGGCTCCCACAGCAGCTGCCCTTTCAAGGACAGAGTCTCAGAGTGGCCTACAATCTCCTTTCCCTTCCTCCCCCACAACAGACACCCTGTGACGTAGATGAAGATATTAGATTTATATCCCACCCTCCACTCCGAAGAGTCTCAGAGAGGCTCACAATCTCCTTTCCCTTCCTCCCCCACAACAGACACCCTGTGAGGTGGGTGGGGCTGGAGAGGGCTCTCCCAGCAGCTGCCCTTTCAAGGACAGAGAGCAGCCTACAATCTCCATTCCCTTCCTCCCCCACAACAGACACCCTGTGAGGTGGGTGGAGCTGGAGAGGGCTCCCACAGCAGCTGCCCTTTCAAGGACAGAGTCTCAGAGTGGCCTACAATCTCCTTTCCCTTCCTCCCCCACAACAGATACCCTGTGAGGTAGGTGGGGCTGGAGAGGGCTCCCACAGCAGCTGCCCTTTCAAGGACAGAGTCTCAGAACGGCCTACAATCTCCTTTCCCTTCCTCCCCCACAACAGACACCCTGTGAGTTAGGTGGGGCTGGAGAGGGCTCCCACAGCAGCTGCCCTTTCAAGGACAGAGTCTCAGAACGGCCTACAATCTCCTTTCCCTTCCTCCCCCACAACAGACACCCTGTGAGGTGGGTGGGGCTGGAGAGGGCTCTCACAGCAGCTGCCCTTTCAAGGACAACCTCTGCCAGAGCTATGGCTGACCCAAGGCCATTCCAGCAGGTGCAAGTGGAAGAGTGGGGAATCAAACCCGGTTCTCCCAGATAAGAGTCCGCACACTTCACCACTACACCAAACTGGCTCTCGGTTAGATGTACCAGTGCTCTGACTCACCATAAGGCAGCTTCATAGGCTCCTGTCTCAACATAAACTTGAAAACAGTTTTAATAAATTAGCCTGTAGGCAAAACCAATTGTTTCTAGGTGAAATTTAGCCTGGGCTTTCCCTAGAAGCCAAAAGGACTCAACTGGGAATGAAAAAGAAAACGACTGCAGATTTATACCCCGCCCTTCTCTCTGAATCAAAAGACTCAGAGCGGCTTACAATCTCCTATATCTTCTCCCCCCCCCCCACAACAGACACCCAGTGAGGTAAGTGGGGCTGAGAGGGCTCTCACAGCAGCTGCCCTTTCAAAGACAACTCCTGCGATAGCTATGGCTGACCCGAGGCCATTCCAGCAGCTGCAAGTGGAGGAGTGAGGAATCAAACCCGGTTCTCCCAGATAAGAGTCCGCGCACTTAACCACTACACCAAACTGGGATATTGTACTTTGGTCATGTGATGAAAAGACAAGAGTCACTGAAAAAGACAATCATGCTAGGGGAAGTTGGAGGCAGCAAAAAAAGGCAGAGACCCAACATGAGGTGGATTGACTCCGTCAAGGAAGCCACAGCCATCTGTAAGACCCGAGTAAGACTGTTAACAGTAGGATGTTTCGGAGGGCATTTGTTCATAGGGTCACTGTAAGTCGGAAGCGACTTGACAGCGCTTAACGCCCAACAGGCAAAACCTTTTGACATTTCTTGGATTGTAATTTTGGGGACCCTCTGAAACGGGTCCAGAGGGGGGTGACGAAGATGGTGAGGGGTCCGGAGACCAAGTCCTATGAAGAAAAGTTGAAGGAGCTGGGCATGTTTAGCGTGGAGAGGAGGCAGCTGAGAGGTGATCTGATCACCATCTTCAAGTCCTTGAAGGGCTGTCATGTAGAGGATGGTGTGGAATTGTTTTCTGTGGCCTCAGAAGGTAGGACCAGAACCAACGGATTGAAATTCAATCAAAAGAGTTTCCGGCTCAACTTTAGGAAGAACTTACTGACCATTAGAACGGTTCCTCAGTGGAACAGACTTCCTCAGGAGGTGGTGGGCTCTCCTTCTTTGGAGGTTTTTAAACAGAGGCTAGGTGGCCATCTGACAGCAATGAAGATCCTGTGAGTTTAGGGGGAGGTGTTTGTGAGTTTCCTGCATTGTGCAGGGAATTGGACTAGATAACCCCGGAAGTCCCTTCCAATTCTATAATTCTATGATTTTAAGCCTGATGAAATTGTTTGAGAGGGGTTCGAGCCAACCAGTTAGCTGCCCTCAGAACAGCTGGTGGAGATTTGGCCTGTTTTCCTCTATGCTCGCCAAACTTCTCTTTCCTTTTGCGCCTTGTGGAACGTCGCTGTTTTCTTTGTGTGCTTTTTAATCTGGGTGGTTTTTTTCTCAATCCTGAACCACTTTAAGCAGGAAGAGCCTTTCCTTCATCCTGCCGTCTTCCTCAGGTATCTGGGAGCGTGCGTTCAATTCAATAACTCTTGATTCGTTTCAGTACCACTAAGTGTTTTGGCTTGCAATCCTTCCAGCGACGTTTTGGCTCCATATATCTGCACAAGGCCAAGGAAAGATGCCAGGGGCTTCCATTCTAGCACTTAGGAAAAGAAAAAACGGGCCCCACAAATCTTTTTGCGGTTGTCCGTAATGCTGTTTTGAACTAGGCCGGATAGACAGGTCTTGGCTGCAAAGCGAGAACTTAACTTCTCTGTGCTGCGGGAGACAACTATTCATTACTACTGCCACCCTGTCTCTCTCTCTCTCTCTCTCTCCCTCCCCCCCACTCCCTTGTGCCACACAGCCCTGTGTGTTAGGGCGATGTCAGACAGGAGACCCTCTTTTCAGGAAGCGTGCCCCGCGTTGGCTGCAAACCAATTATCTCTTGTAAGTGGCTCGACGGAACACGCCATAGGCATGTTAATAACCCCGTAACTGGATTGCAGCCAGGTCAGAGGGCAGGCAGCTTGCGTCCAGAGCTTTTTGACACGAGCTCTTTGGCTCCTGTCGTTTTTTGAAGAATGGGGCTGTCAAGCGCGCTTATTTCTGTGGCATAATGGGTTCTCAAACAGAGCAGGTCTCCGGCTCTTTACTGCTCCCCTCTTATTTACAACCTTACTTATAATGCCCCTGTATAAATCGATGGTGCGGTCTCATTTGGAACACTGTGTACAATTCTGGTCACCGCACCTCAAAAAGGATATTATAGCACTGGAAAAAGTGCAGAAAAGGGCAACTAGAATGATTAAAAAGTTGGAACACTTTCTCTATGAAGAAAGGTTAGAATGCTTGGAGAAACGTCGACTGCGGGGTGACATGATAGAGGTTTACAAGATTATGCATGGGATGGAGAAAGTAGAGAAAGAAGTACTTTTCTGCCTTTCTCACAATACAAGAACTCGTGGGCATTCAATTAAATTGCTGAGCAGTCAGGTTAAAACGGATAAAAGGAAGTCCTTCTTCACCCAAAGGTTGATTAACATGTGGAATTCACTGCCACAGGAGGTGGTGGCGGCTACAAGCATAGCCAGCTTTAAGAAGGGATTGGATAAAAATATGGAGCAGAGGTCCCTCAGTGGCTATTAGCCACAGTATGTGTGTATATATATATATATGTGTGTGTGTGTGTGTGTTTGTGTGTGTGTGTGATATTGGCCACTGTGTGAAACAGAGTGTTGGACTGGATGGGCCATTGGCTTGATCCAACATGGCTTCTCTTATGTTCTTACGTTCTAACCGTGGGGCAAATAAATCCATCTGGCCCAAGGATGTTTATGCTACAGCCTGGCTGGTTCCACTTTCAAGTCGCCTCTCCCACAGGTTCACACAGACAACTCTTTATCTTCTGCTAGAGAAGTGTGAGGATGGGAGATGTTTTTAGTAGCCTAAATTCCTTAGTAATAAAAGAGATAGTGTTTAGCAACCTTTGAATCCGTGACTCAAGCACGCATCTGTAACCTTTGAAGATATCCTATATAGCAACTGCGTACCTCATTACTTCCAAGGCTTGTGTCCTTGGTACAGCTTCTGAGTTTCTAAACTAAAACAGCTTTGATTTAAAACAAAAGACTGCTTATTGAGGAATATCGACGCTTGACAGGGGCATGTGGGGGAGGAACCCTAACAAATGTTGGAAGTTGAAGCTCTTCTCGTGGTTTTCTTTTTTAAAAGAATGTGGCTTAAGTTGTATTAAAGAGATGCAGGAAAGAGCCAGAAGAGAATACCTCGATGCTGCAGTCACATTTCGGGCAGCTGGAGTTTCTGTTTGTTTTCAGTTCTCCAAGCCCAGAGTAATTTCTGGAAACTGGTGGCATGTGCGTGAATTCCTAGAATTGCATTTCATTGCCGGTTAAAAGCTGCTTCTCTGGGCTGCATTGGATAATGTAAGAACTGTAGGTTATTTATTTATATCCCACCTTCCTCCTCAGTGGGAAGAAGTGGCCCGGCATCGGTCTCCTCTCCTCCGCTTTGTCCTCACAACAACCCGGTGAGGTGGGTTAGGCTGAGAGTGTGTGACTGGCTGAAGGTCACCCAGCAGGCTTCCAGGAGATTTGAGCCTCGGTTTCCCAGATCCTTGTCTGACCCTTTAAACGCTATGCCACGCTGGCTCTCCTCAGTGTAACTTGGTGCTTTCTGAAGTAAAAGGAGCAAAACCGGATCTCTGTCTTTGAACGCTGACGGCAGAATGATAACCTTGAGGTGTCTCCCCTCTCAAATTACAAGCAAAACGGGAACCAAACCAGGGGGGGTTGTGCCCCACAGAGCTTACAAAAAATAAAATATTTAAGGTCTATTGGAGGGGTAGATGAGATGCCCAGAATACTTGTTTGTTTATTAAACTATTTACACCCCACCCTTCCTTGTGATTTAAGGAGACTTAATAGTTAATGTGACAGAACAGACCCTATTCTGCCTTCAGACCCAGAGCTTATCTTCTTCCTGCCACTAGAGACAGGGCCTTCTCAACTGTAGCCCCCTCCTGGTGGATCCAACTGCCAGATGAAGTGAGGGCCTTGCGGAACCTTGTGCAGTTCCGCAAGGCCTGCCAGACTGTTCTCTTCCAGCTGGTATTCAGTGGAAGAAGGCCGTCGCCATGTGGTACGGACTACCTTTTAAACAGGCAAAACATTTATTTAAAATTTACAACTATATACGGGCAGGTTTTTTAAAAAAAAAAATGAACAGAAGCAATAAATCAAATAGGGAAAAACGCTCCTTCTTCCCCTAATATAATACTTGCCCTGTCCATGCCATCCAGAACAGACAGACTCACCAACCCAACTGACTGAACTCAAATGCCTGCTTCCCACCAAAAATCTCTAATATAAAACCCAGTTCCCACCCAGGAACTGATTTTCCCTCCTGCAGCCTTCTGGGAGATCAGCCTGAAAGACTTCCTGTCTCTCTAGGAGGCCTCAGAAGTGCCGCTTCCAGACCGGAGGGGAGGGGGAGAAAGAGACTAGGCCGAAACCTGACTCCAGTTTGATGACCTCTTCCTGCCAAATCCCAGATAACCATAGACTAAAATGGCGTTTCTCCACAGTTAACAAAACACTTTCAGTTAAAACCCAAAAATAAAATAGTAAACCCCAAGTCTCTCCCCTTGCTTTAAAAAGAAGCAAGCCAAGTCAAAAGCTTTGGCAATCAGGCAGGCCTTACAGCACTTTCTGAAGATCTCCAGGGGGGTGGGGGTGCTCAGCTCTTCAGGAAACCTATTCCACTAAGCCGGAGCCACAGTGGAAAAGGCCCCGGCTCTGGTCAGAGCTAGTTGGGCCTCCTTAAGATGATTGTCTGATTACTGCAAGTGGGGGACAAGGGACATATGGAGGGAGACAGTCCTTCAAATGTGTGGGTCCCAGGTCATGAAAGGCTATAGAAGTCATAACCAGTACCTTGAATTGAACTCAGAAGCAGCCTAGCAGCTGATAACAGCTGTTTCGGAACCTATGTTCCTGGAGGCTAGCCCTTGACATAAAGCTGTTGTATTCCAGGTTGTTTTTGACGGCACAACCAGGATGTGCCAGGAAGGGCAGGCAAAGGTTTTTGTGGGAAAAGAAACGATAGAGGTGAACAGTTGCCAGTGATTTGGGTGCAAGCCATGCACAGATTTATGCCAGTGCACCAAAACAATCACACAGGATATTCCTGTGCATGTTTATTACTTACTGCGATATGTTGCCCTTTCTAACAAACAGCCACTGTGTGGGTTGCAGAAACGGAACAGGTTGTTAATCAGCCAGTAACGTAAAAGCTGCATTCTTTCCTTTGTGCAAATGAGCTCTCTTCTGCTGGCTCATTGCTAATTCCCTAGTTCTGAGCTTTGATGTTGTTTGCCTTGTTACTAGCCCCTGTTGCTCATGGGGGAGAGGACTCAGGATTTGTCCAAAAGACTTCAGGGAAAAGGTGGGTTTGGGAGATAGGGGAGAGGGAGGAGGAGGAGAAGACGACTGCAGATTTATACCCCGCCCTTCTCTCTGAATCAGAGACTCAGAGCGGTTTACAATCTCCTTAATCTTCTCCCCCCACAACAGACACCCTGTGAGGTGGGTGGGGCTGAGAGGGCTCTCACAGCAGCTGCCCTTTCAAGGACAACTCCTACGAAAGCTATGGCTAACCCAAGGCCATTCCAGCAGATGCAAGTGGAGGAGTGAGGAATCAAACCAGGTTCTCCCAGATAAGAGTCCGCATACTTAACCACTGCACCAGACTGGCTCAGACACGTCTGTGAAGATTTACCAGGGTCACAAGCTGCAGATTTGGTGTCTTCGTGTCTCTGCAGCCATCTGCCGATAGGGCCAATCGATCAACAGTTAGATTTGTGAAGAAGAGAGAGCCCCGAGTCATTATCCCCTTGCTAGCCAACACATGGATAGCTGGTGGACAATGTTCTCTCTAAGCTGAGTGTGAGCTAGCTCACAGTTTTCCAGACTCTGGTTCACACATTTTTGTCGGAGCTCTGGAAGGATGGCCCCACAGCAAACTAATTTATGCAGTAGCCAAATTGCTCTCTCACAACTTTAATGCCAATAGCTCACAAAGAAGAATTTTTACTCACAAGATTCCACAGCTTAGAGGGTGTATTGCTGGTGGAAGCTGACAGATGGGCTATTTAGTAAACAATGCAATGGGAATTAGGGGTATAGCACCAACCAGGTCTAAAAAACCAGAAGTGACGCAAAGCCTAAGTATTAATACATTAATGATAAGAATGTCAGAAATGTCCTGCAGGATCAGACCAGCAGTCCATCTAGTCCAGCCTCCTGTCTCACACAGTGGCCAACCAGTTCCTCTGGAGGGCCATCAACAGGGCAAAGAGGCTGAGGCCTCCGTTGAATATCAGAAGAGCCCTGCTGGATCAGACCAGCGGTCCATCTAGTCCAGCATCCTGTCTCACACAGTGGCCATCCTCTGGACAGCCAACAACAGGGCTTAGAGGTTGAGGCCTTCATAAGAATATCAGAAGAGCCCTGCTGGATCAGACCCGAGGTTCATCTAGTCCAGCATACTGTCTCACACAGTGGCCAGCTTGTTCCTCTGGAGGGCTAACAACAGGGCATAGAGGCTGAGGCCTTCAAAAGAATATAAGACGGACCCTGCTGGATCAGACCAGTGGTCCTTCTAGTCCAGCATCCTGTCCCACACAGTGACCAACTTGTTCCTCTGGAGGGCCATCAACAGGGCAGAGAGAGTGAGGCCTTCAAAAGAATATAAGACGGACCCTGCTGGATCAGACCAGTGGTCCTTCTAGTCCAGCCTCCTGTCTCACACAGTGACCAACCAGTTCCTCTGGAGGGCCAACAACAGAACATAGTGGCTGAGGCCTTCCTCTGATGTTGCTTCCTGCTTCTGAGATTCAGAGGATCAGTGCCTCTGAATGTGGAGGTTCCCTCATTCACCAGGACTGGTAGCCCTATCGATTCCCCTCTTCAAGTTGTTTATTCCTGTGGCCATCACCTCGTCCCCTGGCAGCTAATTCCGCATTTAATAACTCTCTGTATAAAGTAGTGTTTCCTTTTTTCTGCCCTGTACCTACTGCCCATCAGCTTCTTTGCGGGAACAATGATGACACATTAAACGATGTAAAATTCTGTAGCAGGATCCTAGTTTCAGCAGACTATACCCAGTGATATAGATGAGAGTTCCTAGTAAGTTTTCTAAGTAACTCCCATGAATCATTTATTGCAGTGCAGTTCTGTTGCCTGAGTAGAAAAGCCCTCTCAAATCATTCAGTTTTGCATATTGGATTACTGTAACTCGCTCTACATAGGCTTGCCCTTGGGGCTGATCCAGAAACTCCCAACTGGTGCAAAATGCAGTAGCGCAGTTGTTAACTGGATTGCCTTTACGGGCAAGCAGTCAGCTGATGCTGTGCAAATTGCACCTGTTATCAATTGAGTACCGGATCTGCTTCAAGGTTCTAGACATTCACAATCTTATGTGCTCTGGGACTGCTGCGATCTGCCAATCAACATCTTCTGGCCATCCGTGGCCCAAGGGATGTCCAGCTTGCCTCAACCAGAGACAGGGCTTTTTTGGCCCTGGCCCCGCCCTGGTGGAATCAGCTCCCTATGGAGATCCGGGCCCTACCGGATTTGCTTCCATTTCGTAGGGCCTGCAAGACGGAGCTGTTTTGCCAGGTCTTTGGTTGAGGCAAGCGGATGTCCTTTCATCCTACTGTCTATACCAGGGGTAGGTAGCGTTGGCTCTCCAGATTTTTTTTTTGCCTACAACTCCCATCATCCCCAGCCAGCATGGCCAATGGCTAGGGCTGATGGGAGTTGTAGGCAAAAAACATCTGGAGAGCCAACATTCCCTACCCCTGGACCGTCTATTGCCATTTTCAGCCACAGTGGGCTGAAAACTACGTCTTGATCTGTAAATTGTGCTTGCCCTCCTGTGTATATCTTACTGAGTTATGTTCTTATATTTGCATATTATTAAGTTATTGTTGTCTTTTATTTGTTTTTATTATGACTGTAATCAGCCCTGAGCCCACAAGGGAAAGGGCAGAATATAAATCTACCAAATAAATAATATTTTGTGGGGAAGTCGGGAGCGCGAGACCTATTCCACACGGCGGGGGCCACAACAAATAAGGCACGCACGCATACAGGCCGCTGTTGATTATGCCCATTCTCAGGTTGGCATCTTGTTAGAGTGAATGGATTACGCTGGGGCGGCTGCAATTGACTGCATCTCACCAGGGATCTCGCAGTAGCTTCTGGTTTACGGTCATTGGTCTGGGTTTGGCTGTTGATATGTATCGAATCGCTTGGTTTAGTTTTGTTTTTCTGCTGATCGCGTGCAATAATGCTGTGGCAGAACATTCTATGCTTGGAGCAAATGCTGAGTCGGCAGCTTTTTTTTTTTTTTTTTTTTGCAGCTCTTGCCAGAAGAACAAAGCAACTGTAAAATGAAAAATCGCATTGTGCTCTCCTCCCCCTCCCCCGGCATGGTATGCTAATAGTCTGGGCAGAAAAAGATTTTGAAATTCAAATTAAACCGAGTCTTCGAAAGTCCTAGCGCTGTCTAAGTTATCGTTCACCTGTCAAACTCATGACTCTGTGACAATAAGCTCCAGATGAAACAGCACGCGGACACACAACAGCACTTCGGCACTCTTGCGTTAGATTAAGCCAAACCCTATGAGGATAGGCTGAGAGACAGTGCAGGGAGGGCACCAGAAGGCTTGCTGGCCTTCTTTCGTAGGGCCTGCAAAACGAAGCTGTTCCGCCAGGTTTTTGGACGAGTCAGCGGGCATCTGTTTATCGATCGGTTGGCCACCCCTCTACTGCACTGCTGTACTGTGATGCTGTATTGTGGTGCTATTTTGTGCTATACCACCTTGCTGTCATGTCTTCTTGCTGCACTTCGATGAATGCCGTGGTTGGTTTTATTGTGGTTTTATTTCTATTTGCTGTACTCCGCACTGGGCCCCCAATGGGGGAATGGGCGGGATATAAATAAATAATAATAGCAAGTTAACCTTGCCAAGGGTGCCAGACAGTGTAGGGCTGGCCCTGCCTACATGAGTCACCGTAGCAAGTCAAATTGGACTTGTGGGTCAGTCAATGTACTAAAACGGTTGGGAACCCCTGATTGAACATATGAACCTATGAAGCTGCCTTCTACTGAATCAGACCCTGGGTCCATCAAAGTCAGTCTTGTCTACTCAGACTGGCAGCGGCTCTCCAGGGTCTCAAGCTGAGGTTTTTCACGCCTACTTACCTAGACCCCTTTTTAGTCGGCAGATGCCGGGGATTGAACCTGGAACCCTCTGCTTCCCAAGCAGATGCTTACCACTGGACCCACCGTCCCTCCCCCTACTCTCCAGGGTCTCAAGCTGAGGTTTTTCATGCCTACTTGCCTAGACCCCTTTTTAGTTGGAGATGCCGGGGATTGAACCTGGGACCTTCTGCTTCCCAAGCAGATGCTCTACCACTGGACCACCGTCCCTCCCCTGCTCTCCAGGGTCTCAAGCTGAGGGTTTTCACGCCTACTTGCCTAGACCCTTTTTAGTTGGAGATGCCGGGGATTGAACCTGGGACCTTCTGCTTCCCAAGCAGATGCTTACGACTGAGCCGCCGTCCCTCCCCTGCTCTCCAGGGTCTCAAGCTGAGGTTTTTCTCACGCCTACTTGCCTAGACCCCTTTTAGTTGGAGATGCTGGGGATTGAACCTGGGACCTTCTGCTTCCCAAGCAGATGCTCTACCACTGAGCCACCGTCCCTCCCCTGCTCTCCAGGGTCTCAAGCTGAGGTTTTTCACGCCTACTTGCCTAGACCCCTTTTAGTTGGAGATGCTGGGGATTGAACCTGGGACCTTCTGCTTCCCAAGCAGATGCTCTACCACTGAGCCACCGTCCCTCCCCTGCTCTCCAGGGTCTCAAGCTGAGGTTTTTCACGCCTACTTGCCTAGACCCTTTTTAGTTGGAGATGCCGGGGACTGAACCTGGGACCTTCTGCTTACCAAGCAGATGCTCTACCACTGAGCCACTGTCCCTCCCCAAGGATTCTGAGAACCCTTTTTTTTTCCTGATTCCAAAACTGCATTGCCATTCCATCAGAAGCAACTAATATAATAACCTTGCTGGAAACTCTGTGCGGTTTGGTCTGTGAGCCCGAAGCTCCCCGCGCCTATTGTTGTAAGAGACTTTTGCAATGACATCATGCCGTCCTGCTGAAAGGATTCGTGCTTTCTCCGCTTTGAATGCTGGCAGGAGCAGAGCCTGTGCTTCTGTTTTGGACCGGGGGGGGGGGGGGGAATGCCACATAAAATGTCAGCAGGAATCTGCGCTTCCATGTCCAGAAGGACCTCTGACAATGCAGTGACGAGCATTTGTCAAAACCAGTCCTTGGCATGCTGTATCAAAGGGCTGTTTCATTGCACTAATGACCGTGCATGTATTTGAAAGAGAATTCTCCATTCTCAAAGGTCAGAGGTCTCTGGAAAGTGATTTGGGGGGCTTGGCATTATCTGCTCACGTGTCAAACGTGTCTTCGGTGAAGTTGGCTCATTTCCGACTTTTACATGTAGCTGTTCGATCCACGGAGTCACATTCTTTTTGTTTCCTTTCTTCCCTCCTCCCGCTCCCCAGAATTGACTTCTGAATCCATTAGCGCAGACAATGGGAGGTGCCGTGAGTGCGGGCGAGGACAACGACGAGCTGATCGACAACCTGAAAGAGGCTCAGTACATCCGGACGGAGCTGGTGGAGCAGGCCTTCCGGGCCGTCGAAGACTACTACCTGGAGGAGTTTAAGGACAACGCTTACAAGGACTTGGCTTGGAAGCACGGGAACATTCACCTCTCAGCTCCGTGCATTTACTCCGAAGTCATGGAAGCTTTGGACCTGCAGCCGGGGCTTTCCTTCTTGAACCTGGGGAGCGGCACTGGCTACTTGAGCTCTATGGTGGGACTCATCCTGGGTAAATGATCTCTTTGAATCAGATTAAGTAGCCTAGCGCAGAGGTGTCAAACTCATTCGTTATGAGGGCCGGATCTGACATAAATGAGACCTTCTCAGGCCGGGCCATGTCTATCCTAAAATGTAGTGCCAGGATAAAGGACACAGACAAACACAATTTGTGTGTGTCTGTAAGTTGCAAATCTACTTTTGATTTATTGACATTCATTACAGAAATTTCACAGTCAGTGCTTTGGGCCTAAGACCCAGGGGAAAACATGAAACGGCTGGGCATTGTGAGCTTCTGCACATAAGTTGCTTCATGTGCAGGTCAGCCAGTGGAGAAAATAGAGGCTTTGCTCTGTAGCTCCTGTGCAGTTGAGTAAGCTTGGCAAAGCAAGCTGTGATGCAGAAGGAAGCAAGAGAGAGAGAAGGAAGCAGATGACAGTGAGTTGCTTGCGGGTCTGATAGGAGCCCTCCAGGGGCATGATCCGGCCCTCGGGCCACACGCTTGACACCCCTGGCCTAGCGGATTGACCTTCTCATCTAGCATGGGTGAGGGATACTGTCATCAGTGTGGACAGGTATAAGTGGTGGGGTTCATTTTCAGCATATTGCCACAGATTGAGGTTCCGAGGTCTCCCACCAGTCAGCTTCTGTGCAGTTCTCAGCTGCTCAGCCTCTTTGATTCGTATCATATAAGGTGTTTATTGAAAGAGATAAATGTTCACAGCAGAAGACGTTTTTATTAGAACTGCTCACCTAGAGTAGGATCAGATACTTATACCCTTTGCACAGCAGTCAGTATACGTAAGCGATTCTAGGCATGCAGAAAAAAGCAGCAAAAGCATTCTAAACAGGTTCCCATATAATCCCCCCCACACACACACACACGGCTGCTTGGTGCCTTTCTCCTGAAAACGAAATTTAAAAACAGTATCCCTGGCAGTCCTGATAAGAGTCCGGTCTTTGAGGTCAGAGGAAAGAAGAAGAATTGCAGATTTATACCCCGCTCTTCTCTCTGAATCAGAGACTCAGAGCGGCTTACAGTCTCCTTTATCTCCTTCCCCCGCAACAGACACCATGTGTGTTGAGTGGGGCTGAGAGAGCTTTCACAGAAGCTGCCCTTTCAAGGATGACCTCTGCCAGAGCTATGGCTGACCCAAGGCCATTCCAGCAGCTGCAAGTGGAGGAGTGGGGAATCAAACCCTGTTCTCCTAGATAAGAGTCCGCGCACTTAACCACTACACCACAATGCAGCGTCTCTTTCATGGAGACTCTGCTCCATTTCAGCCAGAAGGTTATATGTAATAAACAACCCCCTTGCAAAGCCCTTGCAAAATGTATTTTATGTGCCAGGAAGCAACAGCAGTAAAAAGCCGCTGCCACCAAATAGCATCAAATCATTGGCAAGAAATACTTTCTTGACACCACCATAGCAAGAATCCCAGCCAATGCCATGCTGGGAATTATTAGGAAGGGAATTGAAAGCAAATCAGCCAGTATCATAATGCCCCTGTATAAATCGATGGTACAACCTCATTTGGAATACTGTGTACAATTCTGGTAACCGCACCTCAAAAAAAGATATTATAGCATTGGAAAAAGTGCAGAAAAGGGCCACTAGAATGATTAAAGGTTTGGCACACTTTCCCTATGAAGAAAGGTTAAAACGCTTGGGGCTCTTTAGCTTGGAGAAACGTCGGCTGTGGGGTGACATGATAGAGGTTTACAAGATTATGCATGGGATGGAGAAGGTGGAGAAAGAAGTCTGTTTCTCTCTTTCTCACAATACAGGAGCTCGTGGGCACAGTGGAAGGGCTTCTAGCCCGACTTGTGGACCTCCTGATGGCACTTGGGGGGTTTCTTGTGACCACTATGTGACACAGAGTGTTGGACTGGATGGGCCATTGGCCTGATCCAACATGGCTTCTCTTATGTTCTTATGTGGCACAGAGCGTTGGACTGGATGGGCCATTGGCCTGATCCAAAATGGCTTCTCTTATGTGACACAGAGTGTTGGACTGGATGGGCCATTGGCCTGATCCAACATGGCTTCTCTTATGTTCTTCTGTGACACAGAGTGTTGGACTGGATGGGCCATTGGCCTGATCCAAAATGGCTTCTCTTATGTTCTCCCACTACCTGCTATTGTCCGCTGCTTCTCAGATGGGTGGCAGGAAGAAATTTCCCAGCAACTCAGGGAGGGGGGCATCAGTATCCCTTGGGGAAATGATAATCACTTCTGACATGACCCAGAAGTAACTTCCTCGTATTTTGTGACGTGCTTGCATTCACCCAAAAACCTGTAGCAAAATCATAGAACTTAGGCAAATGCTAGAACGTCGCTGCTGACATCTTGGTCATGCTGGAAGTGACATCATTGCTGCAGGGACACCGATGACTCCCCCATCTCCCATTGGTTATGAGCCCATACATGGCAAAACCTACCCCAAACCTGCTGCTGTCCAGCAGAGGTGAAACTGCTGAGCAGTCGGGTTAGAATGGATAAAAGGAAGTACTTCTTCCCCCAAAGAGTGATTAACACGTGGAATTCACTGCCACGGGAGGTGGTGGCGGCTACAAGCATAGACGGCTTCAAGAGGGGATTGGATAAACATATGGAGCAGAGATCCATCAGTGGCTATTAGCCACAGCATATTGATGGAACTCTCTGTCTGGGGCAGTGATGTTCTGTATTCTGGGTGCTTGGGGGGGGCAACAGTGGGAGGGCTTCTAGTGTCCAGGCCCCACTGATGGACCTTCTGATGGTGCCTGGGTTTTTTTAGCGACTGTGTGACATAGAGTGTTGGACTGGATGGACTATTAGCCTGATCCAACATGGCTTCTCTTATGTTCTTATGTGACACAGAGTGTTGGACTGGATGGGCCATTGGCCTGATCCAACATGGCTTCTCTTATGTTCTTCTGTGTCACAGAGTGTTGGATTGGATGGGCCACTGGCCTGATCCAACAAGGCTTCTCTTATGTTCTTAAGTGACACAGAGTGTTGGACTGGATGGGCCATTGGCCTGATCCAACAAGGTTTCTCTTATGTTCTTATGTGACACAGAGTGTTGGACTGGATGGGCCACTGGCCTGATCCAACAGGGCTTCTCTTATGTTCTTATGTGACACAGAGTGTTGGACTGGATGGGCCATTGGCCTGATCCAACATGGCTTCTCTTATGTTCTTATGTGACACAGAGTGTTGGACTGGATGGGCCATTGGCCTGATCCAACAAGGTTTCTCTTATGTTCTTCTGTGACACAGAGTGTTGGACTGGATGGGCCGTTGGCCTGATCCAACATGGCTTCTCTTATGTTCTTATTCACGCACTCGGTTGCAGGCTGAGTGTCAGAACATTCGACTGCTGTATATGCTTTTGTGAAGTTGTCTGACTTGGAAGCTGTACAAGGTTCCGTGGACTGGGGTTGGCTGTGTGAATGGAAGAGTACCTGTTTCCTATACCCTTTCTTTTGTTGAGTTCATTCCAGCCAGAGAGCTGAAGAGTTTTTAATAACACCAAGGAAAAACCCCAAAAGTTGCCCTCCGTCCACTTTGAACAAAATGGAAGTTTTTGAAGCTATCTAGCCAGGCTCTCATTAGCTCTCGAAAGATAAGCAGGGTAGTCTTTGGTCAGTATTTGGATGGAGGCCACCATTGCTTCTGCCAGAGTGGGGTTGGAGGGGGAGCATTTTAGGATTGGAGCTGATGCTTCGTCCAGCTGCCCTCCAAAAGTTTTCTGTTCCCTTTTCTTACAGGTCCTTTTGGGATCAATCACGGCGTGGAGCTTCACTCTGACGTCATAGAATACGCCAAGCAAAAACTGGACTTCTTCATCAGGACGAGTGACAGCTTCGACAAGTAAGATTGGAGGGGGTGTGTCTGACTGCCATCATTTTGGATGGTAACTGCTGGTTGTAGCACTCGGCGTCTGCAAACTGAGAGGCTACCAAGAAGGCAAAGAGGAATTCAGGATTTTGCCCCGCCGTGTGCTCTGAGGTGGCTGTCTAGGTCACGTGAGATGGTCACTTCTATTTTGACTCCTGCGAATGCAACACTCCTGCAGTGCCTGCGCTGGGATGCGAAAGCAGCTACAAGTGGAAGCTTTACGTTGTTTGAATCGGAGACTCGTTCTCCAGCCCATTTGGTGTAGTGGTTTAGTGTGCGGACTCTTCCCTGAGAGAACCGGGATTGATTCCCCACTCCTCCACTTGCAGTTGCTGGAATGGCCTTGGGTCAGCCACAAGTTCTCCCAAAGCTGTTCTTAAGAGCAGTTCTGGGAGAGCTGTCTCAACCCCACCTACTTCACAGGGTATCTGTTGTGAGGAGGAGGAAGGAGAACGAGATTGTGAGCTGCTCTGAGACTCCAGAAGGGTGGGGTATAAATTCAGTCTCCTCCTCCTTTTCCTTCTCATGGGTTGTCTCCTCCTCCTTTTCCTTCTCCTTCTTCTCCCCATCTCCTCCTCCTCCTTATCCTCTTTCTCCTCCACCTCCTTTTCCTTCTCCTCATCTCCTCCTCCTTATCCTCTTTCTCCTCCACCTCCTTTTCCTTCTCCTCCTCCTCATCTCCTCCTCCTCCTTATCCTCTTTCTCCTCCATGTCCTTCTCCTCCTCATCTCCTCCTCCTTATCATCTTTCTCTTTCTCCTCCACCTCCTTTTCCTTCTCCTTCTCCTCCTCATCTCCTCATCATCATCCTCTATCTCCTCCACCTCCTTTTCCTTCTCCTCATCTCCTCCTCCTTATCCTCTTTCTCTTTCTCCTCCACCTCCTTTTCCTTCTCCTCATCCTCTTTCTCCTCCACCTCCTTCTCCTCCTCATCTCCTCCTCCTTATCATCTTTCTCTTTCTCCTCCACCTCCTTTTCCTTCTCCTTCTCCTCCTCATCTCCTCCTCCTCATCCTCTATCTCCTCCACCTCCTTTTCCTTCTCCTCATCACCTCCTCCTTATCCTCTTTCTCTTTCTCCTCCACCTCCTTTTCCTTCTCCTTCTCCTCCTCATCTCCTCCTCCTTATCCTCTTTCTCCTCCACCTCCTTCTCCTCCTCATCTCCTCCTCCTTATCCTCTTTCTCTTTCTCCTCCACCTCCTTTTCCTTCTCCTTCTCCTCCTCATCTCCTCCTCCTCCTTATCCTCTTTCTCCTCCACCTCCTTTTCCTTCTCCTTCTCCTCCTCATCTCCTCCTCCTCCTTATCATCTTTCTCTTTCTCCTCCACCTCCTTTTCCTTCTCCTTCTCCTCCTCATCTCCTCCTCATCTCCTCCTCATCATCCTCTATCTCCTCCACCTCCTTTTCCTTCTCCTCATCTCCTCCTCCTTATCCTCTTTCTCTTTCTCCTCCACCTCCTTTTCCTTCTCCTCCTCCTCATCTCCTCCTCCTCCTTATCCTCTTTCTCCTCCACCTTCTCCTCATCTCCTCCTCCTTATCATCTTTCTCTTTCTCCTCCACCTCCTTTTCCTTCTCCTTCTCCTCCTCATCTCCTCCTCCTCATCCTCTATCTCCTCCACCTCCTTTTCCTTCTCCTCATCTCCTCCTCCTTATGCTCTTTCTCTTTCTCCTCCACCTCCTTTTCCTTCTCCTCCTCATCTCCTCCTCCTCCTCTTTCTCCTCCACCTCCTTTTCCTTCTCCTCCTCATCTCTTCCTCCTCCTTATCATCTTTCTCTTTCTCCTCCACCTCCTTTTCCTTCTCCTTCTCCTCCTCATCTCCTCCTCATCATCCTCTATCTCCTCCACCTCCTTTTCCTTCTCCTCATCTCCTCCTCCTTATCCTCTTTCTCTTTCTCCTCCACCTCCTTTTCCTTCTCCTCCTCCTCCTCATCTCCTCCTCCTCATCCTCTTTCTCCTCCACCTCCTTCTCCTCCTCATCTCCTCCTCCTTATCATCTTTCTCTTTCTCCTCCACCTCCTTTCCTTCTCCTTCTCCTCCTCATCTCCTCCTCCTCATCCTCTATCTCCTCCACCTCCTTTTCCTTCTCCTCATTTCCTCCTCCTTATCCTCTTTCTCTTTCTCCTCCTCCTCCTCCTTATCCTCTTTCTCCTCCACCTCCTTCTCCTCCTCATCTCCTCCTCCTTATTCTCTTTCTCTTTCTCCTCCACCTCCTTTTCCTTCTCCTTCTCCTCCTCATCTCCTCCTCCTCCTTATCCTCTTTCTCCTCCACCTCCTTCTCCTTCTCCTCCTCATCTCCTCCTCCTTATCCTCTTTCTCTTTCTCCTCCACCTCCTTTTCCTTCTCCTCCTCATCTCCTCCTCCTCCTCCTCTTTCTCCTCCACCTCCTTTTCCTTCTCCTCCTCATCTCTTCCTCCTACTTATCCTCTTTCTCTTTCTCCCCCTCCTCCTCCTCTTCCTTCTCCTGCTTCTCTTCCTTTTTCTTCTCCTCTTCCTTCTTCTACTTCTCTTCCTCATATGCATAACTTGATTGTGACGCGATGGCACTAATTCATTATGGCGTTACTAACATGTTAACAAAGGAATCAGTTCCCTGAAGTGGGGCAGGTCTCCTTCCTTGGTGGTCTTCCAAGCAGAGACTGAGCAGCCAGCTCTCTCAGGGAAAGCAGATAGAACACCATGGAAAAACAATGAGTATACTTTAATCTTTATATATGATTTATGCAACTTTGAACCAGTGTATACAAATATCAACATCAATTTCAGGCCAATGATTCTGTTTTAGCTTTGAACTTTTATGTAAGAAATTATTGAAATTGAGTTCCATTTTATCAGCCTGATTAACTGAAGAAGAACAGTACTGAAACGTCTTGAAATCCAGAGGAGACATCTTATGAAGTCTGCAAGGATTTCCTGATCCTTCCATTTGAAAGAATTTCACAAGAAGTTATGGACTGCATTATGGACTTTGTTTATTGGAGGAAGGATTTCTGAAAATCCCTCTGTTGGAAAGTATTGGAACGAATTGTTTTGTTAATAATTTGTAAATTTTTCTAGAGGGAAGAAATTGGAAATTGATGTTGATATCTGTATACACTGGTTTAAAGTTGTATACAGAATAAATCATATATAAGGACTGAAGTATACTCATTGTTTTTCAGTGATATTCTATCTGCTTTGACTTTACACCAAAACCTCTTCTTCTGAAAGTCTCTCAGGGAGGCTGAAGCTTTGTGTTTCTCGCGCTGAGCAAAGCAGAGCCGAAGCCAGTGGGCCTATAAGCCTCCTTGCCGGTGTGCGACAGCAGATCACAAACCAGCACATTCCCAGAAATGCTTGGGAGACTATTTATGCACCGTGGGTCTTCTAAATCCAAAACTTGCTTGTGCGGTTGGCCAATCAGGGTTGTTTAAATGGCCATATTGGGGAGGGACGATGGCTCAGTGGTAGAGCATCTGCTTGGTAAGCAGAATGTCCCAGGTTCAATCCCCGGCATCTCCAACTAAAAAGGGTCCAGGCAAACAGGCATGAAAAACCTCAGCTTGAGACCCTGGAGAGCTGCTGCCAGTCTGAGTAGACAATACGGACTTTGATGGACCAGAGGTCTGATTCAGTATAATGCAGCTTCATATATTCATATATACTGCTTGAGTGGAAACCCACCTATCTTTCTTTTATTATGGGGTCCCTTGGGAGGAAGAAGAAGAACAAGACTGCAGATTTATACCCCGCCCTTCTCTCTGAATCAGAGACTCAGAGCGGCTTACAATCTCCTATATGTCTTCTTCCCCAATTACAGACACCCTGTGAGGTGGGTGGGCCTGAGAGAGCTCTGACAGAAGTGGCCCTTTCAAGGACAACTCTGCCAGAGCTATGGCTGATCCAAGGCCATTCCAGCAGGTGCAAGTGGAGGAGTGGGGAATCAAACCCGGTTCTCCCAGATAAGAGTCCACACACTTAACCACTACACCAAACTGAAGGGGAGGATGTTGGCTCTCCAGCCAGGATGCCAGCTCTGGGTTGGGAAATATCTGGAGATTTTGGGGGTGGAGCCTTGGGAGGGACCTCAGCAGGATACAGTGCTATTCGTCCTCCAAACCAGTGAGTCCGTCCTCCAAACCAGCCATTTACTCCAGAGGAATTGATCTCTGTTGTCTGAAGACCAGTTGTAATAGAGGGAGATCTCCAGGACCCTCCTGGAGGTTGGCAACTCTACCTGCAGCAGCCCAAGACGGGTAGCCATGTTTGTCTGTAGCTGTAGAAAAGAGCAAGAGCCAAGTAGAAGAAGATCAGAAGATATTGGATTGATATCCCACCCTCCACTCCAAATCTCAGACTCTCAGAGCAGCTCACAATCTCCTTTATCTTCCTCCCCCACAACAGACACCCTGTGAGGTAGGTGGGGCTGAGAGAGTTCACTGCCACAGGAGATGGTGGCAGCTACAAGCATAGCCAGTTTCAAGAGGGGATTGGATAAGCATATGGAGCAGAGGTCCATCAGTGGCTCTTAGCCACAGCTTATTGTTGGAAGGATATAGATATATAAGAAGGATATAGATAAGCTGGAACGGGTCCATATGATTCTATGAGTGGGGAATCAAACCCGGTTCTCCCAGATAAGAATCCATTCACTTAAACGCTACACCAGGGGTGGCCAATGGTAGCTCTCCAGATGTTTTTTGCCTACAACTCCCATCAGCCCCAGCCAGCATGGCCAATGGCTGGGGCTGATGGGAGTTGTAGGCAAAAAAACATCTGGAGAGCTACCGCTGGCCACCCCTGCTTACACCAAACTGGCTCTTCAAGACTAACAAAATTTGTGGCAGTGGAGGAACTGTAATGGGTCAGATGCAGCTCAAATGTGAGTCCATCTCTCCTGTATTTTGGAGAGCGGAGTGATATCTGATGCTAAACAACATTAGCAGGCAAATGACAAGTGAGCGAATGACTCACAAAAGCTCCTCCCCTGCCACTAGTTCTGTTAGTCTTGAAGGTGATGCTTCTTTTCTACTGGTGGAAGTGCTTGCTGGATTGCATTCGACTGGTCGATGTGCTGACAAAAGGAACATAAGAACATAAGAGAAGCCATGTTGGATCAGGCCAGTGGCCCATCCAGTCCAACACTCTGTGGCACACAGTGGCCAAAAAAATTATTTATACACACACACACACACACACACACTGTGGCTAATAGCCACTGATGGACCTCTGCTCCATATTTTTATCTAACCCCCTCTTGAAGCTGTCTATGCTTGTAGCCGCCACCACCTCCTGTGGCAGTGAATTCTACATGTTAATCACCCTTTGGGTGAAGAAGTACTTCCTTTTATCCGTTTCATCAAATGCCCATGAGTTCTTGTATTGTGAGAAAGGGAGAAAAGGACTTCTTTCTCTACTTTCACCATCCCATGCATTATCTTGTAAACCTCTATCATGTCACCCTCAGTCGACGTTTCTCCAAGCTAAAGAGCCCCCCCAAAGTGTTTTCACCTTTCTTTATAGGCAAAGTGTTCCAACCCTTGAATCATTCTAGTTGCCCTTTTCTGCCTTTTTTCCAATGCTGTAATATCTTTTTTGAGTTGCGGTGACCAGAATAGTGCACAGTACTCCAAATGAGGCCACGCCATTGATTTATACAGGAGCATTATGATACTGGCTGAGTTGTTTTCAATCCCTAATAATTCCCAGCATAGCATTGGCCTTTTTTATTGCTGTCGCACACTGTCTCAACATTTTTAGTTTAGGTCCCCATTGTGGAGGAAGGCAGAGTACAAATAATTTA
The DNA here is from genome assembly GCF_032191835.1 of Heteronotia binoei. Lineage (NCBI taxonomy): Eukaryota > Metazoa > Chordata > Lepidosauria > Squamata > Gekkonidae > Heteronotia > Heteronotia binoei. The sequence goes on from NC_083224.1 coordinate 16,514,636, forward strand.
AATACTCAGTTCTCTTGGGAAACTACGCTTGCTAAGTTTCTCTTGGGAAAGCCACGCCTTGGAGCGTGCCCTCTCCCAGGACTGTTAATATTTATCCAGGCTTGAGCCTTTCGAAATATCAAATTAAGGACATAAGAGAAGCCATGTTGGATCAGGCCAATGGCCCATCCAGTCCAACACTCTGTACACACAGTGGCCAAAAAAAACCCCATCAAGAGGTCCATCAATGGGGCCGGGACACTAGAAGCCCTCTCACTGTTGCCCATTCCAAACACCAAGAATACAGAGCATCACTGTCCCAGACAGAGAGTTCCAACGATAAGCTGTGACTAATAAGCACTGTTAGACCTCTGCTCCAGATGTTGATCCAATCCCCTCTTGAAGCTGTCTGTGCTTGTAGCCACTGCCACCTCCTGTGGCAGTGAATTCCATGTGTTAATCATGCTTTGGGTAAAAAAGTACTTTCTTTTATCCATTCTAGCCCAACTGCTCAGCAATTTCATGGAATGTCCACAAGTTTTCATATTGTGAGAAAGGGAAAATAGTACTTCTTTCTCTACCTTCATAAAATTAGACTTCATAAGACCCGTATATGTAGATAAGAACATAAGAGAAGCCATGTTGGATCAGGCCAGTGCCCCATCCAGTCCAATATTCTATGTCACACAGTGGCCAAAACCCAGGTGCCGTCAGGAGGTCCACCAGTGGGGCCAGGACACTAGAAGCCCTCCCACTGTTGCCCCACCCAAGCACCAAGAATACAGAGCATCATTGCCGCAGACATAAAAACATAAGAGAAGCCATGTTTGGATCAGGCCAATGGCCCATCCACTCTAACACTCTGTGTCACATAAGAATATAAGAGAAGCCATGTTGGATCAGACCAATGGCCCATCCAGTCCAACACTCTGTGTCACATAAGAGAAGCCATGTTTGGATCAGGCCAATGGCCCATCCACTCTAACACTCTGTGTCACATAAGAACATAAGAGAAGCCATGTTGGATCAGACCAATGGCCCATCCAGTCCAACACTCTGTGTCACATAAGAACATAAGAGAAGCCATGTTGGATCAGGCCAGTGGCCCAGCCAGTCCAACATTCTGTGTCACATAAGAGAAGCCATGTTGGATCAGGCCAATGACCCATCCAGTCCAACACTCTGTGTCACACAGTGGCCAATATATGTCTGTGTGTATATATATAGATTTGCCTGCCTCAAAGTCAAGGGTTTTGTACCTTGGCTCTTGGGTCTGTTTTATTCACATAGAGAAGGCTCATCCAGCCATGTCCTCGTGTCACACGTATGTTTTGCTCGCAGCCGTCCTTCTCTATTCTCAGGTTCGAGTTCTGCGAACCTTCCTTCGTCACCGGCAACTGTTTGGAGCTGTCCCCGGAGTGCACTCAGTACGACCGCGTGTACTGCGGCGCCGGCGTCCAGAAGGAGCACGAAGATTACATGAAGAGCTTGCTGAAAGTCGGCGGGGTCCTGGTCATGCCGTTGGAGGAAAAGGTTCGTATGGAGACAGGCCCCTGGCCTGAGATTTCACTTTGGGATTCTCAGCGTGCTGCGTTTGGGATCGAAGGTCAGCGTGTGATGTGACATCGTGTTTAGCCTGGAGAGGAGGCAGCTGAGAGGCGATATGATCACCATCGTCAAGTACTTGAAGGGCTGTCGTATAGAGCAGCAGTGGCCAACGGTAGCTCTCCGGATGATTTTTTTTGCCTACAACTCCCATCAGCCCCAGCCATTGGCCATACTGGCTGGGGCTGATGGGAGTTGTAGGCACAAAACATCTGGAGAGCTACCGTTGGCCACCCCTGCTATAGAGGATGGGGTGGAATTGTTTTCTGTGGCTCCAGAAGGTCAGACCAGAACCAGTGGGTTGAAATTACACCAGAAGAGTTTCCAACTCAACATTAGGAAGAACTTCCTGACAGAGCGGTTCCTCGGTGGAACAGGTTTCTTCGGGAGGTGCTGGGCTCTCCTTCCTTGGAGGTTTTTAAACCGAGGCTAGATGGCCATCTGACTGCAATGAGGATCCTGTGAATTTAGGGGGAGGGATTTGTGAGTTTCCTGCATTGTGCAGGGGGTTGGACTAGATGAACCTTCCAACTCTATGATTCTAACTTTCTGACAGTTAGAGCAGTTCCTCAGTGGAACAGCCTTCCTCGGGAGGTGGTGAGCTCTGGAGGTTTCTAAACAGAGGCTAGATGGCCATCTGACAGCAATGCAGATCCTGTGAATTTAAGGGGAGGTGTTTGTGAGTTTCCTGCATTGTGCAGGGGGTTGGACTGGATGACCCTGGAGGTTCCTTCCAACTCAATAATTCTAGGGTATCTGTGAGGATAAAACAGAGGAGAACAATGTAAGCTGATTTGGGACCCCATGGTGGAGAAAGGCAGAGCACAAACAATTTAAATAAATATTTGGGTCTCACAGTAGATCTGGGGAGATCTGGGTTTGGATCACGGCCATGCCACAAAGCTCACAAGGACTCCCTCCTACCCCAGTAGTAATTTCAGGAGAGAATGGAAGAATGGGGAGAGTCAGGAAAACTCTGATGATTAAGCACTGCTGCTTTCCTTGTGCTAGACAAGATCCACAGGCAAGGGAGAAAGGGGGGGGGGGGGGGCAGCAAGTTATGACGAGAAGCCAACATGATTAGAATGCAAAGGACACACACAGATGGCTGATGCTATGGCGTATGAATCACGCCCGTATGTGTTGTTTCATTATGGATAAAAATTGTTCCAACATTCTGTCTGTTTGCCGCATTCTGAACTTCCACACTCAGAGGATGTTGAAGAAATTGAACATTATGTATTTTGTGGGGGGGGACCGGGTGGGGTAGTCTGCAATGCAGTGAAGCTCAGAACTGGGGTGAAGGGGCTGCAGGCTTTCCCTGTAGCCTGCTTGTGTCATGGCAAGCCATGTTGGCAGCAGCTGCTATGGTGGGACGGTCCTGCGTCTGCTAGCTGGCCCCGACCCTGCCCAGCCCTTCCCGGTATACCGACCTGGAAGGGCCATTCCACTTTTCTGCCTTAGGGTGTTTGCTGCCACCACTGTCCCTGTCTGGGCTCAGGACAGTCTCCTAACCTTTGGAGAGCCAGTTTGGTGTAGTGGTGAAGTGTGCAGACTCTTATCTGAGAGAACCGGGTTTGATTCCCCACTCCTCCACTTGCACCTGCTAGCATGGCCTTGGGTCAGCCATAGCTCTGGCAGAAGTTGTCCTTGAAAGGGCAGCTGCTGTGAGAGCCCTCTCCAGCCCCACCCACCTCACAGGGTGTCTGTTGTGGGGGAGGAAGATAAAGGAGATTGTAGGCCGCTCTCTGTCCATGAAAGGGCAGCTGCTGTGAGAGCCCTCTCAGCCCCACCCACCTCACAGGTGTCTGTTGTGGGGGATGAAGGGAAAGGAGATTGTAGGCCGCTCTCTGTCCATGAAAGGGCAGCTGCTGGGAGAGCCCTCTCAGCCCCACCCACCTCACAGGGTGTCTGTTGTGGGGGAGGAAGGGAAAGGAGATTGTAGGCCGCTCTCTGTCCATGAAAGGGCAGCTGCTGTGAGAGCCCTCTCAGCCCCACCCACCTCACAGAGTGTCTGTTGTGGGGGATGAAGGGAAAGGAGATTATAGGCCGCTCTCTGTCCATGAAAGGGCAGCTGCTGGGAGAGCCCTCTCAGCCCCACCCACCTCACAGGTGTCTGTTGTGGGGGATGAAGGGAAAGGAGATTATAGGCCGCTCTCTGTCCATGAAAGGGCAGCTGCTGGGAGAGCCCTCTCAGCCCCACCCACCTCACAGGTGTCTGTTGTGGGGGATGAAGGGAAAGGAGATTGTAGGCCGCTCTCTGTTCATGAAAGGGCAGCTGCTGGGAGAGCCCACTCCAGCCCCCACCCACCTCACAGGGTGTCTGTTGTGGGGGAGGAAGGGAAAGGAGATTGTGAGCCGCTCTGAGACTCTTCGGAGTGGAGGGCGGGATATAAATCCAATATCTCCATCTACCTCACAGGGTGTCTGTTGTGGGGAAGGAAGGGAAAGGAGATTATGAGCCGCTCTGAGACTCTGCAGAGTGGAGGGCGGGATATAAATCCAATATCTTCATCTACCTCACAGGGTGTCTGTTGTGGGGAAGGAAGGGAAAGGAGATTATAGGCCGTTCTGAGACTCTGTCCTTTTTATTGTATAAACAATTTTTATTAGTAACATATGGTAGTAGAACTATATCTACAACTTATAAAAAGCTTAAGATAAAAAAAAAAACATCATTCTACCCCACATCTTACTTTTCTCCCACCCCTCCACCCAATAATTGACCCCCGCCAGTGTTATTTTTTTTTAAAAAAAACAAATATTAAAGGTACCTTTAACTATCAAGAAAAAACAAAAATTGATTAAGAAAAAGATCCCCCGGAGTGGAGAGCGGGATATAAATCCAATATCATCTTCTTCTTCTTAACCTCCCTCTGGACTCACTAGGAACCCTGCTCAGGACTTCCCATGGAACGACGGGGCTCCCCTGGAGAGTTGGCAGCCAGCCGCTGTGCCACTTCACCCTAGGGATTCTCCAACCCACTCCTAGTGTTCCAAGCGGTTGGGGGAACTAGGTGGTACAGAGGGACTCCACTTTAAACAAACAACATTTATTCAAAGTATTTAACTCTGGACCTCACCTGGAGTCTTGTGTTCAGTTTTGGGCACTACATTTTAAGAAGGATATAGACAAGCTGGAACGGGTCCAGAGGAGGGCGATGAAGATGGTGAGGGGTCTGGAGACCAAGTCCTATGAGGAAAGGTTGAAGGAGCTGGGGATGTTTAGCCTGGAGAAGAGGCAGCTGAGAGGTGATATGATCACCATCTTCAAGTCCTTGAAAGCCTGTTATCTAGAGGATGGTGTGGAATTGTTTTCTGTGGCCCTGGAAGGTAGGACCAGAACCAATGGGTTGAAATTAAATCAAAAGAGTTTCCGGCTCAACATTAGGAAGAACTTCCTGACCGTTAGAGCGATTCCTCAGTGGAACAGGCTTCCTTGGGAGGTGGTGGGCTCTCCTTCCTTGGAGATTTTTCAACAGAGGCTAGAGGGCCATCTGACAGCAATGAAGATCCTGTGAATTTAGGGGGAAGGGTTTGTGAGTTTCCTGCATTGCACAGAGGGTTGGACTAGATGACCCTAGAGGTCCCTTCCAACTCTATGATTCTATGAACTATTGACAGGCATTTTTAAAAAGTGAACAGAAGAAACAAATCATAGCAGGGGGGGAAACGCTCCTTCTCTCCCTGTTGTAATACTTGCCCTAACTGGATGGCATGCAGGACAGGCACCTTACTTGGAGTGTTGCAAGCCTGACCTGACCCTCCTGAGTCTGAACTCCAAGACTGGACTCAACTGACTGCCAGCTTCCTCTGACAACTTTAACTAACTGTTTTCCCACCCAAAATCTCCAATACAAAATCCAGTTCCCACCCAGGAACTGGTCTACCCTCCTGCGGCCTTCTGGGAGACCAGCTTGAAAGACTTCCTGTCTCTCTAGGAGGCCTCCTTAGAATTGCTGCTTTCAGACAGGAGGTGAGGGGGAGGGAGGAAGAGGGGAGGGACAGTGGCTCAGTGGTAGAGCATCTGCTTAGTAAGCAAAGGGTTCCAGGTTCAATCCCCGGCATCTCCAACTAAAAGGGTCCAGGCAAGTAGGTGTGAAAAACCTCAGCTTGAGACCCTGGAGAGCCGCTGCCAGTCTGAGTAGACAATACTGACTTTGATGGGTCAAGGGTCTGATTCAGTATAAGGCAGTTTCATATGTTCATATGACCCCATTTTAGGCCTGTATTTAACTGGAGGCCCCAAAGCCTGCCTCCAGTTAAACACAGGCCTAAAATGGCATTTCTCCACAGCTGCCATTTCCAGCCTCTCTAGTTTGAGTGGGGGGAAAAACTCAAGATGGTGCTACAGCAGACACTCATTTCCCCTAAAGCAGGGGTCCCCGACCACTGGGCCGTGGACCAGTACCGGTCCATGGCCTGCTAGCAGCTGGGCCACGGAGCGAGGCAAAGCAGCCCTGGACTAAAGAGGTGACATGGCCTCGCTCCAAGACTGCCTCCCCTTGCAGGGAAGGCAGCCTCGTAGCGAGGCCACACCACCTCTTTCGTCCACCCGGGTCCCGAGCCGGCAGACGGGGCAGCACTGCTGTGACCTTAGCCTACCCCTCATTTATAGACCTCCACCGATCAGCTGATCAGCGGGGGGGGTCTTTAAATGGGAGAGGCAGGCAGAAACAGGCTGAGTCTACCCACCCCATTTAAAGACCCCCCATGGGGGGCAGGGATGTTGTGTGGGCGGGGAGGCAGCCTGAGGTGGCAAAAACCCCAGCACCGCCCTCCCCCATCGGTCCGTGGAAAAATTGTCTTCCGCGAAACCAGTCTCTGGTGCCAAAAAGGTTGGAGGCCACTGCCCTAGAGGGCTCTGTCTCGGGGGTGGGGGGAGATGACTTGTCCTTGGCACAGAGAAATCAACTCCTCTAGGCACCTGTGTGATCTTGAATATTTTTCTCTGACAAAGAGGAAAGCAACATCAGGGCCCTGCGGGACCTGCCACAGTTCCGCCGGGCCTGTAAGACCGAACTATTTAAGCTTGCCTTCAATAGTTAAGGGGAGGTGGCAAATGTCCCACAGCGCTGACAGTCCCACTGGACAAATCTGGATATTCAGAAACATCGACGTGCATCTTGGATTTTACGGTTAAAATGTGTGGGTTGATTTTATTGTATATTGTTTTTTAATATTCTGTGTGGTTTTTAACCGTTGTTAGCCGCCCTGAGCCCATTAGGGAAGGGCGGGATATAAATTTGATAAAATAACATAAAAATAACAAACAGGCCTCGTTTTGGGCAGGAGCTCACAGGAGCGGAACCTCTAAATTTTATTATGCTCTTTCTTAACCTTCCCCCCTCCCCAAATACTTGCTCCTGGGCTCCAGGGTTCAAACCCCCTGTGGGAATTTTGCTGAACTCTACGATTTGACAAACTTTCTAATATTTTTCCCCACAAAAAAAAATGGGGAAACAACCAAAACACATAAAGCAAACAGATGGAAATCTTCATCATGCCACTGTGGCTACATAGGAGAAAGGAATTTTAAAAAAGGTGCGATGGTAGTAAGATTTTATTATGACAAGTCTAATTCAAGAAGATAATGATGATGAAGATATTGGATTTATATCCCGCCCTCCACTCCGAAGAGTCTCAGAGCGGCTCACAATCTCCTTTCCCTTCCCCCCCCCCCCCACAACAGACACCCTGTGAGGTAAATGAAGATATTGGATTTATATCCCGCCCTCCACTCCGAAGAGTCTCAGAGCGGCTCACAATCTCCTTTCCCTTCCTCCCCCACAACAGACACCCTGTGAGGTTGATGAAGATATTGGATTTATATCCCACCCTCCACTCCGAAGAGTCTCAGAGCGGCTCACAATCTCCTTTACCTTCCCCTCCCCACAACAGACACCCTGTGAGGTAGATGAAGATATTGGATTTATATCCTGCCCTCCACTCTGAAGAGTCTCAGAGGGGCTCACAATCTCCTTTCCCTTCCTCCCCCACAACAGACACCCTGTGAGGTTGATGGATATTGGATTTATATCCCACCCTCCGCTCCGAAGAGTCTCAGAGCGGCTCACAATCTCCTTTACCTTCCTCCCCCACAACAGACACCCTGTGAGGTGGTTGGGGCTGGAGAGGGCTCTCCCTGCAGCTGCTCTTTCAAGGACAACCTCTGCCAGGGCTATGGCTAACCCAAGGCCATTCCAGCAGGTGCAAGTGGAGGAGTGGGAAATCAAACCCGGTTCTCCCAAATAAGAGTCCGCACACTTATCCACCACACCAAACTGGCATTTGAAGGTAGATGCTGAGCTGATATAATTTAATGCACTTGCCGGTGACTTCAGGGATGTGTAGTGTATGCAAATGAGTTGTGCTAATGAGCGCCGGCACCTCTTTTTCTACAAAATGTCCCCTGGCAACAAGCAAATAGTAGCCCCGTGGCACAGAGTGGTAGAGCTGCAGTAGTGCAGTCGGAGCCCTCTGGACGCAACCTGAGTTCTATCCCAGCGGAAGCTGGTTCAGGTAGCCGGCTCAAGGTTGACTCCACCTTCCATCCTTCCAAGGTCGGTAAAATGAGTACCCAGCTTGCTGGGGGGAAAGTGTCGAGGACTGGGGAAGGCAATGGCAAACCACCCCGTAAAAAAAAGTCTGCCGTGAAAACATTGTGAGAGCAACGTCACCCCAGAGTCGAAAACGACTGGTGAACATATGAAGCTGCCTTCTACTGAATCAGACCCTGGGTCCATCAAAGTCAGTATTGTCTTCTCAGACTGGCAGCGGCTCTCCAGGGTCTCAAGCTGAGGTTTTTCACACCTATTTGCCTGGACCCTTTTTTGGAGATGCCGGGGATTGAACCTGGGACCTTCTGCTTACCAAGCAGATGCTCTACCACTGAGCCACCGTCGGTAAATACTGTAAAGACTGGTGCTTGCCCAGGGGACTACCTTTACCTTTTTAACAAACAAATACTATATTACACAGAAGTGATTAAAATGTGGAATTCGCTGCCAGAGGGTATGGTGATGGCCACAGAAATAAATAGCTTCCGAAGGTGATTAGGTAGATTCACGGAGAAGTCTGCCAGTGGCTACTAGTCACGGGGACTGAGGGGAACCTCCACGTTCAGAGTCACGAAGCCTCTGAATCCCAGAGGCAGGAGGCAACATTAGGGGAAGACCTCAGCCTCTGTGCTCAGTTGTGGGCCCTCCAAAAGAACTGGCTGGCTGCTGCGTGAGATAGGATGCTGGACTAGATGGACTGCTGCTCTTCCGTTCTTATGTCTTACCATTCGTCTTCTCCAAACCCCCCAGCCTGTGAGACTGCAGGCATTTTCTTTAATGCGTTGTATGGATTTGGCTTAGAAAAAAATTCCACAGGGCTGCCGTAACCGACTTAAGAGACCTTAATTTTTGCAACAAGCCTTGAATTCAGCAGGAGCTCACAGGAGCACAGCTCCTGAACCTTTCTGAGGGTTCCCCCTCCTCCTCCCCACCGTGTCCGTCGAATAGTAGGTGCAGCTGTATAACAATCCCTGGATGAGCTCCACCACCTCTTTTTCCACAAAACGACCCCTGATTTGCAACGTTGGTCAAGGAACGCCTTCAGACGAACTGATTGAAACAGCATGCAGATTTTCTTTGGTTGTAGCATATGATTGGATTACTCTGTTGCAAAAACTGCCAATTGAAGCCTCACTCAGCAGTTTCCACCTTGTTGCGCTGGCGATCTTCATTGTGTAGCTTTTTTTCTGCATCGGGCACAATTTCTGCACTCTTTTCCCACATTATAGTTCGAACCCGCTGCCCAATTAACTCTCTCGAGCAGCCAGCGTTGGGCTTCAGGTGATCTTACTGAACTTGGCCATTTGGTTCCCTCTCTGTTCCCCTGAGTTGCGGCTTCCCTTTAGGGCAAGAAAGAGCCCCGTGGCACAGAGTGCTAAAGCTGCAGTCCAAGCTCTCTGCTCACAACCTGAGTTCGATCCCGGCAGAAGCTGGGTTCAGGTAGCCAGCTCCAGGTTGACTCAGCCTTCCATCCTTCTGAGGTTGGTAAAATGAGCAGCCAGCTTGCTGGGGGGGGGGAAGTGTAAAAGACTGGGGAAGGCAATGGCAAACCACCCCGTAAAAAGTCTGCCACGAAAACATTGTGAAAGCAACGTCACCTCAGAGTCGGAAACGACTGGTGCTTGCACAGGGGACCGTTCCTTTCCTTTCATTTGGACAACGGCGCTGACTTCAAGCTCCCACTTCTCTTGTGTGTTTTCCTTTCCAATGGGACCCGCTTGAACAGATTTCCAGCCCCTCTCTTTGCAGTGCCTACTTAGGATGACAGTGGAATGCAGGGCTTTTTTGGTGGCAGCAGCTCCTTTGCATATTAGGCCACACCTCCCTGGTGTAGCCAATCCTCCAAGCGCTTAAAGGCTCTCCGTACAGTCTGCTGTGAAAACGTTGCGATGTGACGTCACCCCAGAATCGGAAAGGACTGGAGCTTGCACCTTTACCTTTTTTAGGGCAAGAACAAACCTTGCCAACCAATATGCCTCTTCGCTTACATTTTTTATTTGGGGGATGCTGAAAAAAGAGGTTCGTTGGAGAGGTGGTGTGCAGTGGAGTGACACTGGGTGGAAAGGCCTTTGGCTGTCTCGTCTGGGGAAAAATACAGGGAACAGAATGGGAACAATAAAATCGATGATGTCTTATGCTCGATTCTGCAAAACCGTTCACATTCATCCGCGATATTAGAGCATATCCCTGTAAAGGAATCCCTAAAAGCGGCCAAGATGGCTTCCTTTTTTCTCAGGGCTGGTAGTCCGTTTTGAGGAGCCTCACGGTGCAGAGCGGTGAAGCTTAAGTACTGCAGTCCGAGGTCTCTGCTTACGACCTGAGTTCAATCCCAGCAGAAGCTGGGTTCAGGTAGCCGGCTCAAGGTCGACTCAGCCTTCCATCCTTCCGAGGTCGGAAAAATGAGTACCCAGCTTGCTGGGGGGGGACATAGGAACATAACAGAAGCCATGTTGGATCAGGCCAATGGCCCATCCAATCCAATAAGAACATAAGAGAAGCCCTGTTGGATCAGGCCAGTGGCCCATCCAGTCCAACACTCTGTGTCACATAAGAGAAGCCCTGTTGGATCAGGCCAGTGGCCCATCCAGTCCAACACTCTGTGTCACATAAGAACATAAGAGAAGCCCTGTTGGATCAGGCCAGTGGCCCCTCCAGTCCAACACTCTGTGTCACATAAGAGAAGCCCTGTTGGATCAGGCCAGTGGCCCATCCAGTCCAACACTCTGTGTCACATAAGAGAAGCCCTGTTGGATCAGGCCAGTGGCCCATCCAGTCCAACACTCTGTGTCACATAAGAGAAGCCCTGTTGGATCAGGCCAGTGGCCCATCCAGTCCAACACTCTGTGTCACATAAGAACATAAAAGAAGCCATGTTGGATCAGGCCAGTGGCCCATCCAGTCCAACACTCTGTGTCACATAAGAACATAAGAGAAGCCCTGTTGGATCAGGCCAGTGGACCATCCATTCCAACACTCTGTGTCACATAAGAACATAAGAGAAGCCCTGTTGGATCAGGCCAATGGCCCATCCAGTCCAACACTCTGTGTCACATAAGAACATAAGAGAAGCCCTGTTGGATCAGGCCAGTGGCCCATCCAGTCCAACACTCTGTGTCACATAAGAACATAAGAGAAGCCATGTTGGATCAGGCCAGTGGCCCATCCTGTCCAACACTCTGTGTCACATAAGAACATAAGAGAAGCCCTGTTGGATCAGGCCAATGGCCCATCCAGTCCAACACTCTGTGTCACATAAGAACATAAGAGAAGCCCTGTTGGATCAGGCCAGTGGCCCATCCAGTCCAACACTCTGTGTCACGCAGTGGCCAAAAAACGCAAATGCCGTCAGGAAGTTCACCAGTGTAGATGACTGGGGAAGGCAATGGCAAACCACCTAGTAAAAAAAAGTCTGCCGTGAAAACGTCATGATGCGATGTCACCCCAGAGTCGGAAATGACTGGTGCTTGCATAGGGGACTACATTTACTTTTTTTTTTAAGACCATCTTGATTGGATAACTTGTGTGGCTTCATTTTGAGTGTTTATGTTCCAATGCAGCTAACTAAGATCACCCGAACGGGCCCTTCCGCCTGGGAGACCAAGAAGATTCTAGCAGTTTCCTTTGCTCCGCTGATCCAGCCCAACCATGCAGATTCGGGGAAATCAAAGCTTGTCCACTTACGTAAGTCTGCCTGTACTGTAAATAAAACTTCTCTACTGCCATTGTTTTGGGACAGGCTGTATGCGTAGCCCCTAGCCTCAAAGTTTCTAGCCAGTGGCCTGCAGTATCTACTTTCAGGAGGGGGCGGTCTTGTTATTAAGAAACCACAGACCAGTTGGCACAGTTTAGTTGCACCGTGGACAGAGTTCTTTGGCGTGGAGTTTGGTGTGGAGAGCCAGTTTGGTGTAATGGTTAAGTGCGCAGACTCTTATATGAACATATGAAGCTGCTTTATACTGAATCAGACCCCTGGTCCATCAAAGTCAGTATTGTCTTCTCAGACTGGCAGCGGCTCTCCAGGATCTCAAGCTGAGGTTTTTCACACCTATTTGCCTGGACCCTTTTTTGGAGATGCCAGGGATTGAACCTGGGACCTTCTGCTTCCCAAGAAGATGCTCTACCACTGAGCCACCGTTCCTCTCCTCTGGGAGAACTGGGTTTGATTCCCCATTCCTCCACTTGCAGCTGCTGGCATGGCCTTGGGTCAGCCACAGCTCTCGCAGGAGTTGTCCTTAAAAAGGCAGCTGCTGTTAGAGCTCTCTCAGCCCCACCCACCTCACAGGGTGTCTGTTGTGGGGGAGGAAGGTAAAGGAGATTGTGAGCCGCTCTGAGACTCTTTGGAGTGGAGGGCGGGATATAAATCCAATATCTTCTTATCTTCATCTTCTTTTGATTTAATCAAATTAAAAGCCACCCAGAGTCCGTATATAGAGTGGGCAGCATACAAATTTAAGGTAAATAAAATAAATAAATAAATAAAAATAAAAGTATATCTTGCTTTCACTTTTAAAAAAATGTACACAGGATAGTTTACAACAATAAATCATAAAAATAAGAAGATAAAATAAATGTATCAGTGGCTACTAGCACCCCACAATTGAAAGACCCGCAGGCTATCTTTCCAGATCAAAACTACAATTTTTATGTATTTATTAATGTTATATTTATATCCCGCCCTTTCTGTACAGACTCAAGGCGGCTAACAGCATAAAATAGACAGCAAACAAAAACAATATTAAAACAATAAAACAATCAGATAAATGACAATGGTGCTACTTCAGGAGGGTCATGCAATGTTTTCTTTCTCACGCGCACAGATCCTGGGCAGTTAGTAATAAAAGCGCTGTGGATCCAGATGTGGTGGCAGCCCTCTCCCATTAGATGTTCTATGCTAGGGGTGGCCAACAGTAGTTCTCCAGATGTTTTTTGCCTACAACTCCCATCAGCCCCAGCCAGCATGGCCAATGACTGGGGCTGATGGGAGTGGTAGGCAAAAAACATCTGGAGAGCTACCATTGGCCACCCTTGTTATATGCCATCCGAAATAGTTCAGTCTTGCAGGCCCTGCGGAACTGCGATAAATCCCGCAGGGCCCTGATGGCTTCTGGGAGGGTGTTCCAAAGTATTGGGGCCACAACCGAGAAGGCTCTTGCTCTGGTGGAGTTGAGCCCAGCCTCCTTTAGCCAAAAGATTTTGAGAGCTTGATTGCCGTGCTCTCTGGGGAACATGTGGGGCAAGACGGTCCCGCAGATAGGTAGGTCGTAGGCCATATAGGGCTTTGAAGGTTAATACCAGGACCTTGAAACGGATTCGGTACGCGACAGGCAGCCAGTGCAGCGCTCTCAGCACAGGCTGAATGTGCTCCTGACGAGGAAGCCCCATTAGTAGCCTGGCTGCAGCATTCTGCACCAGCTGCAGCTTCCGAATCTGAGTGAAGGGCATCATCCGCCACCATCTCCCCCCCACCCTCCCATCTTCTCCTCCTGCCTTTTTCAGCACCAGTGATGGTCCGTAGCCTCCAAGATCTGGCCCGGATCTCCATCCGGAGCACCATTAAGAAGCTGATCCACCAAGAGACGGCTGGCCGGAACGGAAACGGGCTCCGGAACCCACCCCGGTTCAAGCGAAGGCGCGTCCGCCGGCGCCGCATGGAAACGATCGTCTTCTTGGACAAAGAGGTCTTTGCCAGCCGGATCTCCAACCCTTCTGATGACAACAACTGCGAGGAGCTGGAGGAGGAAAGCCGGGAGGAGGCAGAGAAGGTCGTCCCTGAACTGAAGCCCGACCCTCCCATAAATGTGCTGAGAGAGAGGGTGCTTAGCCTGCCTTTGCCCGACCCGCTGAAATATTACCTGCTTTATTACAGAGAGAAATAAAGTTGTCACAAAAACGAGAGGGTAGGCGGGACAGCAGAACACTCAGTAGGGCTTGACAGACGTACACCCCTTGCTTGCATGGTGGTAAGCCGGCCAGGGAACGTGGCTGCCGTGTACTTTTAAAACCGTGATAGCGTGTTTGTTTTTTTCCAGACCCCCTTCCCTTGGTTTGTGTGCGCCAGTCTTTGTCCTGCAGCTGAGCTTCCTCGGGTGGGGGTGGGGACAGGCTAGCTGCAAAGTGCCCTGACGTGAGGATATCGTTTGGTGGGGGGGGGGAGGTCCGATAAAAGAAACCAAACCCAAAATACCCCCCCTATCTTTGCTGAGACATCTGTGGATCTCTCAACTGTGTTTTTGTAGCCAACCGCAGTTGTCAGAACGAGCGTGCGGCAATTCAGCAGCATTCGACCCGGGAAGCGGAGTCTCTTCCCAGTGCCTACAGAAAAGCACAATATTAGCGAGTCGTACCAGAGTCGGGAGGTTTGGGCATATGCCAAATGCCCAATTAAACCTTTTAAAAACAAGGGCATCGGCTTAGAGAAAATATGAAGGATAACAGTCCCTTAAAGCATCAATGGTATTTGGTTTTGGTTTTTTCAACCCTCTTTAGGATAATTCCCGATCGATACGTGTCCGGGAAAAGCTACGCGAGGTTCTAAAGCAAGCAGTGGCTGAGCCTTTCCCCTTTGGGATCAGTCGTCCAAAAATTTGTTTGATTCCTCCATTTGGTGACCCCCCCCCCTATTGTCTGAAGTCTAGGCAGAGAAGCCTAAGGGAAGAAGCCACAGGGCCAGTTCTTCGAACGGCAGCAGCCGTCTTTGTGGGTCTGTTGCGTGAGCACCGCAGCGGCCATGTAGCATGGACAATTGTGGATATATATCTGTGGGAATGCCAAGTTATTTCTGGACAGGCAGATTCTGTTTTCTCAGCAGATGCCCAGAAACTGGAATCGAAAACACCAAGTTTAAACGATTGGATGTGCAGTCTTGGGGCCGATGCTATGGGCCGGAGCACTGGAAACCTCTTTTTTTGTGTGGAGAAAAGATCTGTAATTATAGGCTAATTTCAGCTTAGTTTGATTCCTCTTCCCCCCCTTTAAACTTCTACATAGATACTTTAAAACTTTTTTTTATTTTTTAAGATGAGCAAACAGAGAAATGTTGGATTGTTCTGTGGAACATCCATTTGAATCCTTCCTTGGATACTGGTAAATCGTTTTTAGCCTGGGAATTTGTAATAGGGGGAGAGAGAGAGAGGAGGAGAGATCTTTCTGAAGTTCACAGGTTTTCCTCGCCTTGGAAACACCGAGAGGGGAAAAAAATTCAAAGGTTCCAAAATGCCAGTTTCTATACATGGGAAGCAATGACTCCATTGGAAATACTCCATTGGGGTTTTAACTTTCCATCTCGTTTCGTTCCCTGTGCTTGCCAGTGAAGGTCATCCTCTGTTAGAACCTGTCAGGTCTCTCCTATCCATGTGTGTAAATCCATCTCTAAGGATACAGGGGCATACATCGTGGCCTCACCAGGCAGGGCCACCGCATGCCACGGTGCGCCAGAAGCACAGCAATCTTTTGTTTATTTTGTGGTTTGCTTGGAGCTACACCTAACATCCCAGGAGATGGATGAAGAAAAGGGCTCCATGTAATACTTCCTCTTCACCATCATCTCAGCTTTGGCCGAGTCAGCCCAGACTAATAGTCTTGTCATCCTCAGATCCCACTTCTGTACCAACGGGTTCCAAATGAATTTTCTCTTGTCAAGTCAAAAAAGCCGCAGGACGCCGCTGTCTTTTCAAACTCGTAACGTACCATTTTGGCCTCCTAGGAACGATGCTTGAAACTTCCAGAACCTTCTAACACTGTATGAAGCATCTTAGTACCAAGGTGGACTTGATGGTTCGTCTGGCTTGGAATTTTCTGCTTTATTTGGCAATAATTTTCCAAAGTCTAACCTGGTATTCACTTCTCCAGTGGTATGAGCCGGGTTGGGTTTTTTTCCCCCTTCTTAAGATTGCCACCGAGTAATTTGTAGGTGAAGCTACCGACTTGTCATCCTTGAATTCAAGTTTGGTTTTTCTCAAATAACTAGTTGGATTTTAGATATCTGTAGAAATTGTCTTAGTTGTGGGAGTGCTTAACTTCTCTTTCCCCTCTACATTATCCAGGACGTTTAGTGAACGTGTTTCCTACAATCCGTTTACGCCCACTTTCATTAAAACCGGTTTTTTGTGGATTGAAATCGATCTCCCCTTTTTTTAATTTGTTCCAAAGAGAACGCATACGAGCGAACGGTGATCCAGCTTAGTTGTCCAGTCATCGAAACGCACGCGAAAAGGTAGCATTTGTGCGCTTGTGTCTGTGCCCCGCACAACATGTGAAATAAGTTAGACTGTAGCAGTGTGTCAGAAGGGGAGATTTCTCAGTATTCCTACACACCAGCATTTATACACTCTTTAATCTAGTCAGTGGCTGTTCTTGGTAAACTAATTGTACCTGTCAAGGTTATTTTTTTTTAATGTGAAGTCTGTAAACTCCTTCCTTTCCTCACCCATCAATTGTGTATTTTTTTTTGCAGTTCACATTGTCTCCATTTTTTTCAGCCTCGCGTGGTTATTTCATAGCTTTCCATAGGCTCGCCGAGTCGCCCGCGTGCAGAAAAATTACTCTCCTCCGTAGGTTTCACTTCAATACGGTAAACTGAAGATGTACATATCTGTAGAAATGAAGGTGAGGGGAAACCGCTATCCAAGGCATGGAGAAACAGCAAATGCAAATGATTTTTTTAAAAATAAATGCAGATTTTATCGGCGTGTCAATAAATATGTTTCCATTTCAGGTGTGCTTGAGTATTACCTGTGCTAACTGATGAGATCTCATATGAATGAATAAGTGGGATTACATTGTTTGGACAGGAATTTTCGAGGTCTGGTCATCCAAGCAAGGGAACTGCTTCTAGTAGGGAAGCCCTAAATTAACAGGGGTGTCAGACATGCAGTTTGGGGGCCGAATCAGGCCTCCGGAGGGCTCCTATCAGGCCCCCAAGCAACTGGCTGTCATTTGCTTCCTTCTCCCTCTTGCTTCCTTCTGCATCACAGCTTGCTTTGCCAGGCTTGCTCAATCGCACAGGAGCTACAGAGCAAAAGCTCTCTTTTTCCCATTGGCCTGAAGCTCTTCTCTTTGGGGAGGAAGGGGGGGCAGGGAGAGCTTGCTTTGCCAGGCTCTCCCAATCACACAGCAGAGCTACTGAGCCAAGCCTCTCTTTCTTTTATTGGCTGAGGCTCCCCCTCCCCAGTTCCCTGAGGAAGGAAGGAAAGAGCCAGAGCTTCCTTTGCCCAGTTCCCTGGATCCCATGGGAGAAATACAAAAAACCCCCATCTTTAAGACCAATAAGTGCTACAGGCCCATAGAGAGAAGAAGGAAGAAAGAGCTGTGTGCAACAGAAAAAAAAATTCTCCCCAAAGTAAACCTTCAGGGAACTAAATTATCTTGAGAGATCTCCAGGTTTTTTCTTTACCTGTTGCTGGGCACGATCGTTTCCTTTGCAGGATTTTTAAAGTGCCCTTCACTCCACCGCGTAGATAATTGCTGTAAGAAGTGGAGTCACGCTGACCAGCCCATTAACATGTGGCCTGCCAGCATCCACCAAAAAGGCAAATTGCTTTATGCCACAAAACGCAGTTTCGGGACATGAAAAACTACAAACAGATTTCAGTCCTTTCCCTCCAGAAGTCCAAGGCCCTCCCATGAAGTAATTTTGTAGCGTGCAATGGATGCACAGTTGCCTTCTCTTTAAATGCGCGTTCAGTGGTAATACGGGAATGACGGTCATTTTGGAACACCACCACCGTTGTCGCTGGATCGATGCCTGCGTACATGCTGCATTCCTGAGTAAATGTGAAATGCTAATGATGTGTATGCTGTGTATACACAGTAAAATGAGCAGCCAGCTTTTTTTAAGCTGGAGCTCCTTTGCATATTAGGCCACACCTCTCTGATGCAGCCAGTTCTCCAAGAGCTTATAGGGCTCTTTGTACAGGGCCTACTGTAAGCACCAGGAGGATTGGCTACATCGGGGGGCGTGGCCTAATATGCAAAGGTGCTTCTGCTAGAATTCCACCCGTGGGCCACACCTCTCTGATGTAGCCAATCCTCCTGGAGCTTACAGGGCTCTTAGTACAGGGCTTGCTGTAAGCTCCAGGAGGATTGGCTACAACAGGGGTGTGTGGCCTAATATGCAAAGGCCCTTCTGCTGGAATTCCACCCCTGGGCCACACCTCTCTGATGTAGCCAATCCTCCCGGAGCTTACAGGGCACTTCATACAGGGCCTACTGTAAGCTCCAGGAGGATTGGCTACATCAGGGGGGCGTGGCCTAATATGCAAAGGCGCTTCTGCTAGAATTCCACCCCAGGGCCACACCTCTCTGATGTAGCCAATCCTCCTGGAGCTTACAGGGCTCTTAGTACAGGGCCTGCTGTAAGCTCCAGGAGGATTGGCTACATCAGAGGGGTGTGGCCTAATATGCAAAGGAGTTTGGGGTACAAAAAAGCCCTGGTGGTTATAGAGTATCAGAGTAGGCTCTCAAAGAGCCCAGTTCGAATCCCCACTCTGCCACAGTCTTGGGTTCCAGTCCTTGACACTCAGCTCAAGCCACCTCACAGGGTTGTGAGGATAAAAATGAAGAGGGGACCATTACACTCCACATCGGGGAGAAAGGCAGGGGTACAGATGAAGTAAATAAAGAGACAGCCGCATGGATGCTTTCAGCCTTTTGTGACAAAACGATCAGAAAGCCGCAGAGCTCCTTTTTGCCACTAGAGGTCGCACTTTTCCAAGGCATTAATGGTTCTCCTCCAGAGATGGAACCTGGCAGACTTCGACCTCGGTGCTTGAATCTGAACCAAGGGAAACAAACAGCGGATTGTTTGAGAGCTGAAACACGGAACTCTGAGTCCTGAGGTCACTTAAGCGTCTGGCTGGAGAACAAATGATCTTCCCCATTGACTGCGGCTGCTGCTCTTGAAACAGCGCCGTCCACTCGACATTACAGTCGGCCGTCCCCGAAGAAAGGTGCGGATCCTGCGTCTTCAGGTGTCGCTGAAGCTGAGCTCCGAACAGGAGACGTTGGCTCAGCAGGAGGAGGAGGCGCTGATGTGGCTAGGGTTGCCAATCCCCAGGTGGGGGCAGGGGATCCCCAGGTTTGGAGAGCCAGTTTGGTGTAGTGGTTAAGTGTGAGGACTCTTATCTGGGAGAACCGGGTTTGATTCCCCACTCCTCCACTCGCACCTGCTGGAATGGCCTTGGGTCAGCCAGAGCTCTGGCAGAGGTTGTCCTGGAAAGGGCAGCTGCTGTGAGAGCCCTCTCCAGCCCCACCCACCTCACAGGGTGTCTGTTGTGGGGGAGGAAGGGAAAGGCGATTGTAGGCCGCTCTCTGTCCTTGAAAGGGCAGCTGCTGTGAGAGCCCTCTCCAGCCCCACCCACCTCACAGGGTGACTGTTATGGGGGAGGAAGGGAAAGGAGATTGTGAGCCGCTCTGAGACTCTTCGGAGTGGAGGGCGGGATATAAATCCAATATCATCTTCTTCTTCCTTCCCCCACTTCCGGGTCATCAGGAAGGGGGGGGGATGTCTGCTGGGCACTCCATTGTGACCTACGGGGACTAATTCCCATAGGATATAATGGTGAATTGATCTGTGGATATCCAGGACTGGGGGGAGGTGTATTTTGAAATAGAAGCACCAGATTTGCAGCATAGCATCCAGTGCCTCTCTTCAGAAGACTCCCCGTGTTTAAAAGAGATTGGACCAGGGGGTACAGTTCTGTGAGCCCTAAAAGAAGGTGCCCCTATCCGTCATTATTTCCAATGGAGGGAAGGCATTTAAAAGGTGTGCGCTCCCTTTAAATGTAATGGCCAGTCATGCTTGTCACAACCTTGCTCCTGGCTCCACCCCCAAAGTCCCCAGATATTTCTTGAAGTGGACTTGGCAACCCTAGATGTGGACCACTTGTAATATCACTCGGCCTGCATTGGCTGGCTGGTCAATAGGACCTGGAAGAAGAATTGCAGATTTATACTCCACCCTTCTCTCTGAATCAAGGACTCAGAGCGGCTCACAATCTCCTTTCCCTTCCTTCCCCCCTCCCCAACAGACACCCTGTGAGGTAGATGAAGATATTGGATTTATATCCCGCCCTCCACTCCAAAGAGTCTCGGAGCGGCTCACAATCTCCTTTACCATCCTCCCCCACAACAGACACCCTGTGACGTAGATGAAGATATTGGATTTATATCCCGCCCTCCACTCAGAAGAGTCTCAGAGCAGCTCACTATCTCCTTTCCCTTCCTTCCCCCCTCCCCAACAGACACCCTGTGAGGTAGATGAAGATATTGGATTTATATCCCGCCCTCCACTCCGAAGAGTCTCAGAGCGGCTCACAATCTCCTTTCCCTTCCCCCCTCCCCAACAGACACCCTGTGAGGTAGATGAAGATATTGGATTTATATCCCGCCCTCCACTCCGAAGAGTCTCAGAGCGGCTCACAATCTCCTTTACCTTCCCACCCTCCACAACAGACACCCTGTGAGGTAGATGGGACTGAGAGGGCTCTCACAGAAGCTGCCCTTTCAAGAACAACTCTTACGAGAGCTATGGCTGACTCCTGGTCATTCCAGCAGCTGCAAGTGGAGGCGTGGGGAATCAAACCCAGTTCTCCCACATAAGAGTCCGTTCACTTAACCACTACACCAAACTGGCCAATTAGAGCTCTCAACGATAGTTAAGTTGCCTGAAGGCCAAGTAATAAAGCCCCTGCAGGTGTGACCTAACCCCTGAACCATGCTATGGCCCCCTTCCCTTTACAGCAGGAGTTCCAGTTTGCTCGTGCAAGTAAGCCAAGCTGTGCAGTACACAAGAGGCAAATAGCTCTTCTCCACCTCCTTCCCCTCCTCTTTCAATCGTCCAAGGGAGAAGTTCCTCTCCCCATCTCCAGCTGGGCTGATGAGTCAGAGGGTGAGCAAACCCATCCACTGAGTCAACCAAATGATATTTTATTTACTCCTCATCTTGTCCGCAGCTGTGGGAGTCCCTGAAGGGGCTTTGCCAGAGCAGAGAGCAGCCTCCTTCAATCCTGGCAGTTGGAGCGGAGGGGTCTGAAGAGGGAGGGAACGGCTTGTCGAGCATTCCTCCTTTTCTCTGCAGAAGACTTGAAGCCGAACTTCGAGTCCTCTTCCGAAACGAAGCTCTGGGGTTAATAATCGGCACGGCCAGCGATGGAATTCTAGCAGAAGCTCCTTTGCATATTAGGCCGCACCCTCCCGATGTAGCCAGTCCTCCGAGAGGTTAGAAAAAAGAGCCTTGTAAGCTCTTGAAGGATTGGCTACAGCAGGGGGTGTGGCCTAATATGCAAAAGGAGCTCCTAGAATTCCACCCCAGGCATGGCGTAGTAGTTAAAGTGTTGTGCTAGGAATTGAGAAACCCCAGGTTCAAATCCCTGCTCGTGCCATAGAAGTCCGCTGGGTGACCTCGGGCCATTCACACGCTGTCAGCCTAATCTCCCTCACAGGGTTGCCATGAGGATAAAATGGAGGAGAAGAGAACCCTTTAAGCCATTTTGAGTCCCTGCTGAGGAGAAAGGTGGGATAAAATAATTAACAATAACCAGGGCTTTTTTGTAGCAGGAACTCCTTTGCATATTAGGCCACACCCCTCTTATGTAGCCAATCCTCCAAGACTTTACAGGGCTCTTCTGACAGGACCTCCTGTAAGCTCGTGGAGGATTGGCTACATCCAGGGCTGGCCCTAGGGCTCAGGGTGCCCCAGGCAGACTTGCCGGGCCCCCTCCCATGCCCCTGCCCCAGCACCCTCCCCAGTGGAGCAAAAGAACAGAGGATGCTTAGAGAGCACCATAGAGATTGTGTGCTGGCCAGGCGCCCTCCCTGCCCGCTCTCTGATGATCGGAGTCATCGGAGGGCACCTGACCAGCACACAGTCTCTGTAGCACTCTCTGAGGACGCTCAGAGAGCTCTACAGAGACTGCTCATCTGCCAGCCACACTCCCCACCCGCTCTCTGATGATCGGAGTCGTCAGCGGGCAGGGACAGCACCAGACCAGTGTGGGTGGCAAAATTTTGGCATTTGCCAATGGGGCTGGGCCGGGCAGGCCCAATTCAGTGCTCTCCCCAGCCCGGCGCCCTAGGCAAATGCCTAATTTGCCTAATTTGCCTAGTGGGAGGGCTGGCCCTGGCTACATCTGGGAGGTGTGGCCTAATATGCAAAGTAGTTCCTGCTGCAAAAAAGCCCTGCCTTTGCCTCTGTTTCCTCATCTGTCTCTCCAACGCAGCCTGCGTTAAAATCGCATGCTTCTCCAGACAAGGGAATGCCTTTTTTTGTCGTTTGCCTTGCTCCAGAAAGCGCATCTCGTTATACGGCTAATATAATTTTCAGTTTATAAAACCGTAACGTGTCTCCAATTCTGCCCTGAACCCCAAATGCAGTCCTCTGCTCCAAACAACTAAAAAGTTAATTGACGTTCGTTAATGCTCAGAGGCCGGCCAAGTGTGAATAATCCCTGCAACCCATGACGGCTGCCCTGTTTGGCAGAGGGCAAGACCCTCCGCTGGAGTGATTCATCTGGTTTGGATCACCGTGTTCTAAGGCGACTCGAAGGCAGAAACGAAGGAGCGCAAGCAAAAGCCGCCGAGGGCTTGGAACATGGGAGGAAATGCTGGATGGAACGGCTAGCTTGAATTTGAACATATGAACATATGAAGCTGCCTTATACTGAATCAGACCTTTGGTCCATCGAAGTCAGTATTGTCTTCTCAGACTGGCACCGGCTCTCCAGGGTCTCAAGCTGAGGTTTTTCACACCTGTTTGCCTGGACCCTTTTTTGGAGATGCCAGGGATTGAACCTGGGACCTTCTGCTTCCCAAGCAGATGCTCTACCACTGAGCCACCGTCCCTCCCCTCCCTGGGTGTTCCAGAAAGGATGGGGCAGCAAATTCCCATGGGTTAGGCCCCTGTGGGTCCATAGCACTAGCAGTAGCCCTTTCCTCTGGTACAATGCACCTTTCCATGACACAAAAGCCTCAAAAAAAGAAGAAGAAGATAGAAGATAAGATAGAAGATACTGGATTTATATCCCGCCCTCCACTCCGAAGAGTCTCAGAGCGGCTCACAATCTCCTTTCCCTTCCTCCCCCACAACAAACACCCTGTGAGGTGGGTGGGGCTGGAGAGGGCTCTCCCAGCAGCTGCCCTTTCAAGGACAACTTCTGCCAGAGCTATGGCTGACCCAAGGCCATTCCAGCAGGTGCAAGTGGAGGAGTGGGGAATCAAACCCGGTTCTCCCAGATAAGAGTCCACACACTTAACCACTACACCAAAGATGACTGCAAATTTATACCCCATCCTTCTCTCTGAATCAGAGACTCAGAGCGGTTTACAATCTCCTATAGCTTCTCCCTCCACAACAGACATCCTGTGAGGTGAGTGGGGCTGAGAGGCCTCTCACAGCATCTGCCCTTTCAAGGACAACTCTTGAGAAAGCTACAGCTGACCAAAGGCCATCTCAGCAAGTGCGAGTGGAGGAGTGGGGGAATCAAACCCGGTTCTCCCAGATAAGAGTCCACGCACTTAACCGCTACACCAAATCCTTCTGCATTAGGAGAAGACAGAAAACTGCCTTGTGTTGAATCACATCCTTGGTTCATCAAGGTCAGTATTGTCTACTCGGACTGGCAGCAGCTCTCCAGGGACTTGGGTCTTTTTCAGATGGTGAGGATTGAGCCTGGGACCTTCTGCATGCCAAGCAGTTGCTCTAACACTGAGCCCTCCCCAGTGTAACTGCCTTAGATCAGACCATTGGTACATCAAGGTCAGGATTGTCTACCCCTGGAGTGTCACGTTCTCAGGGTGCAGGCAGGCAGGAGTCCAAAGCCAGTCCAAAGTCAAAGTCCAGGAAGTCAAGCAGGAGCCAAGTCACCAATGCAGAATCATAAACCGGAATCAGAAGTCAATGTCCAAAATCCAAAAGGTCAGGGTGCCAAGGAAATCAAGCAGGTCAGGATCAGGAAGGAGCGTGGATGCAAACCAGAGAACAGACTTGTTTGCTTCCACAAGGTTACCAGGTCCTGGGTGGGAGCTATGTGGGAGTCTCATCAGCCTGCTTCCTGGGTGGCAGTGACTCTGCTAGAACTCAGGGCCGAGAGATCTGAAGCATCGGCGTGCCTCATGTCTTCACTCTGAAAGTTCTTTCCGGAGCCTGCTTCGAACTCTTGAGATGGAAGGAGGAGAGCTTGGAGGAGATTGATTGTCAACAGCTGACACTGGTGCCTGGAGAGTGATTGATGGGCCAGCTGCTGTTTGTTCAGCTGAGGAACTGGCTGGCAACTCTTCAAGGTCTGTTAACCCTTCCAGCTCCTCCTCGTCAGGGCTCATGACGAGGAGTGGCCAAACTGGCTTAACTTAAGAGCCACATGAAATAAATGTAAAATGTTTGAGAGCCACAAGACATGAACATCAGATTTGGGGGGGGGGGGGGGAGAGAAAGGAAGGAAGGAGAAGAATTGCAGATTTATACCCTGCCCTTCTCTCTGAATCAGAGACTCAGAAAGGCTTACAATCTATATCTTCTTCCCCCTACAACAGACACTCTGTGAGGTGGGTGGGGCTGAGAGGGCTCTCACAGCAGCTGCCCTTTCAAGGACAACTCCCACGAGAGCTATGGCTAACACAAGGCCGTCCCAGCAGCTGCAGGTGGAGGAGTGGGGAATCAAATCTGGTTCTCCCAGATAAGAGTCCACGCACTTAACCACAAGGAAGGAAGGAAGATATATGGGGAGGGAGCGGGGAGGGAGAAGTGGAAAGGAAGCAACTTAACTTTAAATGCATTTAACTTGAAGAAGTGATTTAAAGACAGAAATGCCTTCTCCAAGTTGGCCAATGGGGCATTGGTGACTTTAAGAGCCACACAATATGTGTGCAAGAGTCACATGTGGCTCCCGAGCTTCAGTTTGGCTTTGACATGCATCGTTGTGACTTGCATGCCTCTGTGAGATAAGTATTCTCTTCTGGGAACAATAATTAATGAATTACTCGATTCATCTATATCCCTTCTTTCTCCCCGTGACACCCCAAAGGGACTTGCATCATTCCCCTTTTGTCCACTCTGTCCTCACAACAACCCTATGAGGTAGGATAGACCTTTTCTTATTCATGACTTTCGTAACTATGTTGGCAAAGGCTTTCACAGCTGGAGTTCATTAATTGTTGTAGATTTTTCAGACTGTACAGTCAAGGTCTTGGCATAGTAGTACCTGTCGTTTCGCCGGCAGTTGTGACCAGCATCCTCAGAGGTATAACACAGAAAGACAGCGTTCTCTCTGTGTCAGAGCGAGAGAAAATTGTAGGAATTTATATCTACTCAGAAAGGTGGGGTAGGGCCAAGTCATTATCTTGTAGGAATTTCCCAGGCTGTGGCATGTTAATGGAGAAGCTTTCCTGAGGAGGTTCTTTTGTATATGGAGCTTTCCTGAGGAGGTTCTTTGCATATGGATAAATCCCTACCATTTTCTCTCACTTTAACTCAGAGAGAACGCTATCTTTCTGTGTTATACCTCTGAGGATGCTGGTCACAGCAGCTGGCGAAACGTCAGGTACTATGCCAAGACCTCGGCCATACAGCCCAGAAAATCTACAACAACTAAGAGCCAGTTTGATGTAGTGGTTAAGTGCACGGACTCTCTTATCTGGGAGAACCGGGATTGATTCCCCCCTCCTCCACTTGCAGCTGCTGGAATGGTCTTGGGTCAGCCATAGCTCTCGTAGGAATTTTCCTTGAAAGGGCAGCTTCTGTGAAAGCTCTCTCAGCCCCACCCACCTCACAGAGTGTCTGTTGTGGGGGAAGAAGATATAGGAGATTGTAAGTCGCTCTGAGTTTCTGATTCAGAGAGAAGGGCGGGGTATAAATCTGCAGTTCTTCTTTTGCAAATGCTTTACATTTACCTGGCACAAACTTCCTGCATCCGCTCCCCCCTCCTCTTACCACCTATATATCTCTGGCCAGTTTCTACATACCCTCCATGCACCTGACGAAGAGAGCTGTGTTTCGGAAAATCTGCTACAATAACATTTGTCTTATAAGTGCTATCGGACTCTACTATTTCGCAGCAACAGCCTAACACGGCTAACTCCTTTGGATCCAGATTCTAGTCTGACTCTAACCACTATGATCCCACCCACCCGCTCCCAGGAAAAAAAAGGTTGAAAGTGGTATAATAACGCATTGCTACCGTTCCAGTATTATAGCAGTTTGGCGAATGGGTCTTGGAGGTTTTGGGTTGCGTTTCAAAAGCCTGCCAGACCTGTTAGATTAGCAACAAAG
The DNA here is from genome assembly GCF_032191835.1 of Heteronotia binoei. Classification (NCBI taxonomy): domain Eukaryota; kingdom Metazoa; phylum Chordata; class Lepidosauria; order Squamata; family Gekkonidae; genus Heteronotia; species Heteronotia binoei. Next base: position 16,541,039 of record NC_083224.1, read on the forward strand.
CAGGCACAACAGCAGTGCCTCTGTCACTTCACTTTCAGCTGCGGGGGTGGAATTCTAGCAGAAGCTCCTTTGCATATTAGGCCACACACTCCTGATGTAGCCAATCCTCCACGAGCTTACAGTAGGCCCTGTACTAAGAGCCCTTAGTAAGCTCTTGGAGGATTGGCTACATCAGGGGGTGTGGCCTAATATGTAAAGGAGCTCCTGCTAGAATTCCACCCCTGCTTTTAACTACAACCAAATATGAACATAGGAAACTGCCTTCTCCTGAATCAAGCCCTCGTGCCATCAAGGTCAGTCTTGTCCACTCAGACTGGAAGTGGCTCTCCAAGGACTCAGGTGGAGGTCTTTCTCATCAACCATGGGAGGGCAACAGTGGGAGGGGTTCTGGTGTCCTGGCCCCCCTGATGGACCTCCTGATGGTACTGGGGGTGTGGGGTTGGCCATACTGTGTGACACAGATTGTTGGACTGGATGAGCCGTTGGCCTGATCCAGCATGGCTTTTCTTACATTCTTATGTCCTTTCCCACTGCCCAATCCTTAACTGGAGATGGTGAGGGATTGAACCTGGGACCTCCCCTTCCCCATCTCTCTCTCTTCCTTCCTTCCTTCCTTCCTTCCTTCCTTCCTTCCTTCCTTCCTTCCTTCCTTCCTTCCTTCCTTCCTTCCTTCCTTCCTTCCTTCCTTCCTCTCTCAAACATCTGAGGTTTAGTCTATGTGGCTCTTACATTAAGCAAGTTTGGCCACCTGAGCCACGGCCCCTCTCCACGAATCATAGAATTGGAAGGGACCTCCAGGGTCATCTAGTCCAACCCCCTGCACAAGGCAGGAAACTCACAAACACCTACCCCTAGATTCACAGAATCGTCATTGCTGTCAGATGGCCATCCAGCCTTTGTTTAAAAACCTCCAAGAAAGGAGAGCCCACCACCTCCCAAGGAGGAAGCCTGTTCCACTGAGGAACCACTCTAATGGTCAGGAAGTTCTTCCTAATGTTGAGCCGGAAACTCTTTTGATTTAATTTCGACTTGTTGGTTCTGGTCTTACCTTCTGGAGCCACAGAAAACAATTCTGCACCATCCTCTAGATCACAGGCTTTCAAGTACTTGAAGATGGGGATCCTGTCACCTCTCAGCCGCCTCCTCTCCAGGCTAAACATGCCCACCTCCATCAACCTTTCCTCATAGGACTTTGTCTCCAGACCCCTCACCATCTTCGTCGCCCTCCTCTGGACCCGTCCCAGCTTGTCTATACCCTTCTTCAAATGTGGTGCCCCAAACTGAACGCAATACTCCAGGTGAGGCGTTACCAGAGCAGAGTCAAGCAGAGTCAAGCAATACTTCACATGATCTGGACACTAGACTTGAACATATGAACATATGAAGCTGCCTTATACTGAATCAGACCCTGGGTCCATCAAAGTCAGTATTGTCTTCTCAGACTGGCAGCGGCTCTCCAGGGTCTCAAGCTGAGGTTTTTCACACCTATTTGCCTGGACCCTTTTTTGGAGATGCCAGGGATTGAACCTGGGACCTTCTGCTTCCCAAGCAGATGCTCTACCACTGAGCCACCATCCCTCCCCTTCTTCTGTGGATACAGCCCCAAATTGCATTTGCCTTTTTAGCCACCGCATCACACTGCCGACTCGTGTTCAACATACGGTCCACTAAGACCCCGAGATCCTTTCCGCACAGACTACTGCTAAGACAAGTCTCCCCCATCCTATAGCCATGCATTGGATTTTTCCTACCTAAAGGCAGAAGGAAGGAAGGAATTCCTCCCAAGTGGCCGAGCGTCCTGACAACCCCAGCCCCTGTGTGAGATGATGGAGAGCGCAGCAGGTTGAGAACCCAGGCAAAACTCCCTAGAAATCGGCTCAACCCAAACGGGGGTCATGGTTTGATTCTCCGATGTTGTGTGTGCGGACTGCGAGCAGGGGAGGGTGGGAGCTGGCCCGCCAGGCTGCCTTGGCTTAATTGGAAACACATGTCTGTGTATCCCCTCCTCCTCTCCCCTCCCCGGCCCTCCGGGCTGGGAAATGTTTGTCTGCTTCTCTGCAGCTTGGAATCGCAGGACTTGAGCATTCCGGCCAACACCATGCTGGGCCAGATCGTGGGCCTTCCGGGCGTCTACCTTCTGCTCCTCTTACCTGTCGCGGCCAGGCCCTGCCCCAGCCGGTGCTTGTGCTTCAGGACGACCGTGAGATGCATGCATCTGATGCTGGAAGCCGTCCCTGAAGTCCCACCTCAGACAAATGTACTGTAAGTAGCAATTTCGTTTGTGGGTTTTGAGAAGCTGCGTCGGATCAAATGACAGGCAATTGAAAACTATGGGGGCCGAGGTATCCAAGCGCCCGGGAAGTTAGCTTTGGAATGCCAAGAGGAATTTGAGACCCATCTCTGCCATGGAATCACTTGGGGAAGTTTCTTGGCCTTTGTTCCTTCTCTGGGGCCAGAGGAACAGAGCGACTTGTGCCTTGCAAGAGCCAGTTTGGTGTAATAGTTAAGTGTGCGGACTCTTATCTGGGAGAACCGGGTTTGATTCCCCACTCCTCCACTTGCACCTGCTGGAACGGCCTTGGGTTAGCCATAGCTCTCACGGGAGTTGTCCTCGAAAGGACAGCTGCTATAAGAGCTCTCTCAGCCCCACCTACCTCATAGGGACTGTTGTTGGGGAGAAGGTAAAGGAGATTGTGACCACTCTGAGACTCTTAGATTCAAAGTATAGGGCGGGATATAAATCCAATATCTTCTTCAATATCTTCTTCTTCATCCAAATGCCAAGCCCAGTCGACGTTCAGAAGCACAATCTGAGGCTGTGTCGCAACACACTAAATCATGCACTTTCAAGCCCCTTTCAATGCTCTTTCCAACTGGGTTTTGCCAGTTCACACAGTCAAATCCAGTTGGAAAGTGCATTGATTGAAAGTGCATTCTTTAGTGTGTGTAATCACAGCCTGAACGCACTGCATTTATGTCCCTCTGCTTTAATACGGCTTTTGGCCATTGCTTTGAGTGTTTTACAGCAAAGCAATTTATAGAAGCTGCTTTCCTGTAAAGCACTCGAAGCAGTGGCCAATATATATATATATATATATACTAGAAATAAACGGACATGAATCTGGATTGCGTGGCTCTGTCTCACAAGTGGTGATGTTTTCCTCCAGTGCACATATCTGCTTGCATCCAGGGAAGGCTGCTTTCGATGGAAGAAGCCACCAATGCTAAGGGAAGGGCCATGGCTCAGTGGTAGAGCATCTGCTTGGCATGCAGAAGGTCCCAGGTTCAATCCCCAGCATCTCCCATTAAAAGGACCAGGCAGGAGGTGATGGGAAAGACCTTCCCCTGAGACCCTGGAGAGCCAGGAGGAGGAGCCATGGCTCAGTGGAAGAGCCTCTGCTTGGCATGCAGAAGGTCCCAGGTTCAATCCCCAGCATCTCCCATTAAAAGGACCAGGCAGGAGGTGATGGGAAAGACCTTCCCCTGAGACCCTGGAGAGCTAGGAGGAGGAGCCATGGCTCAGTGGAAGAGCCTCTGCTTGGCATGCAGAAGGTCCCAGGTTCAATCCCCAGCATCTCCCATTAAAAGGGCCAGGCAGTAGGTGATGGAAAGACCTCAGCCTGAGACCCTGAAGAGCCAGGAGGAGGAGCCATGGCTCAGTGGAAGAGCCTCTGCTTGGCATGCAGAAGGTCCCAGGTTCAATCCCCGGCATCTCCCATTAAAAGGACCAGGCAGTAGGTGATGTGAAAGACCTCAGCCCGAGACCCTGGAGAGCCAGGAGGAGGAGCTGTGGCTCAGTGGAAGAGCCTCTGCTTGGCATGCAGAAGGTCCCAGGTTCAATCCCCAGCATCTCCAGTTAAACGGATCAGGAAGGAGATGGTGTCAAAGACCTCTACTTTGGAAAGCAGCTGCCTGTCTGAGTTAACGATAGCTGACCCTGATGGGCCAAGGGTCTGATTCAGTAAAAGGCAGCTTCATTTTAAAAGGGGTGGATCTTTGGCTCTTTGCATGCAGAAGGTCCCAGGTTCAATCCCCGGCATCTCCAGTAAAAGGGCTCAAGTAGCAGGTGATAGGAAAGGCCCTCTGTCAGAGACCCTGGAGAGCTGCAGCCACTCTGAGCAGACAATACCGACCTTGGTGGACCGGTTGTTTGATTCACTTTACAGCAGCTTGATGCGTTTGTGCGCTAGAGGACCCGATCCACATTATTTTTCTAGTTTATGCATGGGATAGAGAAGGTAGAGAAAGAAGTCCTTTTCTCCCTTTCTCACAATACAAGAACTCATGGACATTCAATGAAATTGCTGAGCAGTTGGGTTAGAACTGATAAAAGGAAGTACTTCTTCACCCAATGGGTGATTAACATGTGGAATTCACTGCCGCAGGAGGTGGCAGCGGCTACAAGCATGGACAGCTTCAAGAGGAGATTGGATAAGCATATGCAGCAGAGGTCCATCAGTGGCTATTAGCCACAGTGTATAGTTGGAACTTTCTGTCTGGGGCAGCGATGCTCTGTATTTTTGGTGTGTTTTTGGGGGGGTGGCACAGTGGGAGGGCTTCTAGTGTCCTGGCCCCACTGGTGGACCTCCTGGTGGCACCTGGGTTTTTTGGCCACTGTGTGACACAGAGTGCTGGACTGGATGGGCCATTGGCCTGATCCAACATGGCTTCTCTTATGTTCTTATGTGACACAGAGTGTTGGACTGGATGGGCCATTGGCCTGATCCAACATGGCTTCTCTTATGTTCTTATGTGACACAGAGTGTTGGACTGGAGGGGCCACTGGCCTGATCCAACAGGGCTTCTCTTATGTTCTTATGTGACACAGAGTGTTGGACTGGAGGGGCCACTGGCCTGATCCAACAGGACTTCTCTTATGTTCTTATGTGACACAGAGTGTTGGACTGGATGGGCCACTGGCCTGATCCAACAGGGCTTCTCTTATGTTCTTATGTGACACAGAGTGTTGGACTGGATGGGCCATTGGCCTGATCCAACAGGGCTTCTCTTATGTTCTTATGTGACACAGAGTGTTGGACTGGATGGGCCACTGGCCTGATCCAACAGGGCTTCTCTTATGTTCTTATGTGACACAGAGTGTTGGACTGGATGGGCCATTGGCCTGATCCAACAGGGCTTCTCTTATGTTCTTATGTGACACAGAGTGTTGGACTGGAGGGGCCATTGGCCTGATCCAACAGGGCTTCTCTTATGTTCTTATGTGACACAGAGTGTTGGACTGGATGGGCCATTGGCCTGATCCAACAGGGCTTCTCTTATGTTCTTATGTGACACAGAGTGTTGGACTGGAGGGGCCATTGGCCTGATCCAACAGGGCTTCTCTTATGTTCTTATGTGACACAGAGTGTTGGACTGGATGGGCCATTGGCCTGATCCAACAGGGCTTCTCTTATGTTCTTATGTGACACAGAGTGTTGGACTGGATGGGCCATTGGCCTGATCCAACGTGGCTTCTCTTATGTTCTCTTAGTGCCATTTGCACACATGCAAGCACTTTAGAGCGGAAACAGAAAAAAAAGACAGAAGGCCCCCTGATTCCCGAGAGTTTATGGTCTCTGCCACTGACCTCCTTTAAAGGAATTAGATGATGTACGTGAGCCATTTGGGAGTGCTAGGTGTGATTACAATCCAGCCAGGATTGCACGGAACAAGTGGCTTTTCAAGGCTCAGTCCTGAAAGTGGAGAACGTTATCTTGCCAGCTAAAAGTGACACATTCCTCTGGGAAGAGAGGGGATCTGGCCTGGCTTGGAAGAAGAGCTCCTGCTTGGTATGCAGAAGGTCCCAAGCTCAATCCCCGGCATCTCCAGTTAAAAGGATCAGGCAGGAGAGGATGCGAAAGACCTCTACCTGAGACCCTGGAGAGCCAGGAGGAGGAGCTGTAGCTCAGTGGAAGAGCCTCTGCTTGGCATGCAGAAGGTCCCAGGTTCAATCTCCAGCATTCCAGTTAGAAGTGCCAGCCCTAGACCGTCTGGCACCTTGGCAATGCTAACTTTTGGCACACACACACCCCCCACACACACACACTGATAATGTCACAGAGTCACATGGGGGCACCCAATTTGGCATCCCCAGAAGGCTGGTGCTCTGGTGCCAGGCATGGGAAATACCTGAGACGAGGGCTTTTTTTGTAGCAAGAGCTTCTTTGCATATTAGGCCACACACCCCTGACGTAGCCAGTCCGCCTGGAGCTTACAGTAGGCCCTGTGAGAGGAGCCGTGTAAGCTCTTGGAGGATTGCCTACATAAGAGGGGCGTGGCCTAATATGCAAAGGAGCCCCTGCTACAAAAAAGCCCTGCCCTTTGCATATTAGGTCGCACCCCCCTGATGTAGCCAATCCTCCTGGAGTTTACGGTAGGCCCTGTACTAAGAGCCCTGCAAGCTCCAGGAGGATTGGCTACATCAGGGGGGGTGCGGCTTAATATGCAAAGGAGTTCCCGCTACGAAAAAAGTCCTGCTGCTGAGACCTTGGAGAGCCACCGGCAGTGTGAGTAGACAGCACTGACTTTGATGGGCCGAGGGCCTGATTCAGTATAAAAGGCAGCTTCTCGAGATCACGGCTTCAACAGAAGGCTCTTGTCCTGAGGATGGAGGAGGGCTTTCCTCAGGGGGTGGGAGACAACCCAGCTATTGTTCATCTTATGCACATGCCTGTGGATTGTGCACTGAACGGGGGGGGGGGGCGGGGAGAGAGACTCGCAACGGAAGATGCAGCTGGTTTCTTCAAGGCATCTCCCCCCATTAACGTGTGCAGGCTGTGAACTCTGCCGACAACCCCCTGAACATTGCAGGGCAGGCAAGAGTGAAGTGGAGAAGGAGAAGGAGGAAAGACCAGATCTCTATGTCCCTCTTTTCTCTACCTTAAAAGCAGGGCTTTTTTGAGGGAGAAAAGGCCCAGCCGGAACTCATTTGCATATTAGGCCACACCCCCTGACATCACCATTGTTTGTGTGGGTTTTTTGGTTTTGCTTTTTAGGAAAAAGCCCGGCAGGAACTCATTTGCCTATTAGGCCACACCCCTGATGTCGCTATTGTTCCACACAGAGCTTTTTTTGTAAGAAAAGCCCTGCAGGAACTCCTTTGCATATTAGACCACATCCCCTGACATCACCATTGTTTCACACAGGGCTTTTTTGTGGAAAAACCTAACAGGAATCCATTTGCATATTAGGCCACACCCCTGATGCCAAGCCAGCCGGAACTGTGTCCCTGCTCAAAAAAAAGCCCTGCTTAAAAGAGTTGCAAAGCAATTTACAATAGTGTCTCTTGTCTTCTCCCCATAACAAGCACCCTGTGAGGTCGGTGGGGCTGAGAGAGTTCAGAGAGAACTGGGACTGGCCCATTGGCCACCCAGCAGACTTCATGAGGAGGAGGAGCGGGGAATCGAACCTGATTCTCCGGATTCAAGTCCCTTCCTCTTAACCACTATGCCACGCTGACTCTCTTACTCTGCCTTCCTCCTATAAATAACCTGAAATGAGATTTCAGCCCAGGACTATTTGCATTTTGCTTTGCGGCAGGCCTGTAGCCACGGGGGGGGGGGGGGGCTGTGGGGACACTGCCCCTGACTTCCAGACAGGGCCCCTTAACTTCCGGGGGGCCTCCAATGTGCGGTCTTCTCCTTTTCATTTTCTTTTTGCCATGGCAGAGCCTGTGAAGCATCGTCAGTGGCAGCCAGAGCAGTGCAGCGCAGCAGCAAAAGCAACAGATGGAAAGGAGGGAGGCGGAGGAAGCCATGTGGAATGGGCTGGGGGGGGGGGCGCCGGATGGACCTCCGGGCTGCAAAGCGCCAGGGTGGGAGAGAGGGAGGTGGAAGGAAACCCACCCTGCTGGCACGCAAGCTGCAGTCCCTTCTTCACTCCAAAGTTTTAGGGGTTGGCTGCCTCAGTTTGGCCACGGTCAGAGCCTCCAGCTTTCGCCCCTACCCCAGAAAGCTTCTGAGAAGCATTGAGCCCCACAGGGGATGGAAAAGGGGCCCCCCTGACTTTTAAAAAAGCCCCCCCGACTTGTAAAATCCTGGCTACAGCCCTGCTTTGTGGAGTTTTAAATTTGTTTTAAGTTAGACATTCTCCCCTGCCCCCCCCCACAAAATAATGCCATGCAATCTTTGCTTGAATTAGAACTTGGTGGATTAGAATCATAGAGTTGGAAGGGACCTCTAGGGTCATCTAGTCCAACCCCCTGCACAAGGCAGGAACCGCACAAACACCTACCCCAAATTCACAGAATCTTCATTGCTGTCAGATGGCCATCTAGCCTTTGTTGAAAAACCTCCAAGGAAGGAGAGCCCACCACCTCCCGAGGAAGCCTGTTCCACTGAGGAATCACTCTAATGGTCATGAAGTTCTTCCTAATGTTGAGCCGGAAACTTTTTAAATTTAATTTCAACCTGTTGGTTCTGGTCCTACCTTCCGGGGCCACAGAAAACAATTCCACACCATCCTCTATATGACAGCCCTTCATGTACTTGAAGATGGTGATCATATCACCTATCAGACATCTCCTCTACAGGCTAAACATCCCCAGCTCCTTCAACCTTTCCTCATAGGACTTGGTCTCCGGACTCCTCACCATCTTCGTCACCCTTCTCTGAACCCGTTACAGCTCATGTAGTTGGGTTCTTTGTATACATTCTGCTAGGGATAGTTTCAGCAAGTAGCCGTCTTGAATTGCAGTGGGACAGCTAGATCCATATTAGATGTGGGCGTCTTAGAAACCAGCAAGATTATTGATGTGTAACCTTTTCAGAGTCTAATGGGGGGTGCTTTGATTTGCGAAAGCTCATACACACAAAAGCTGGTTGGCCTCTAAGGCAGGAGTGTCAAACATGTGGCCCAGGGGCTCAATCAGGCCCCCGGAGGGCACCTATCAGGCCCCCCAAGCAACTGGCTGTCATTTGCTTCCTTCTCCCTCTCTCTTGCTTCCTTCTGCGTCAGAGCTTGCTTTGCCAGGCTCGATCAATCGCACAGGAGCTACAGAGCAAAACCTCTATTTTCTCCTCTATTGGCTGAGGCTCCTCGGGGAGGAAGGGAGTGAGGGATAGCTTGCTTTGCCAGGCCCTCTCAATCACACAGCAGAGCTACGGAGCCAAGCCTCTCTTCCTTCTATTGGCTGAGGCTCCTCCCCCTCCTAGTTCCCTGCGGAAGGAAGAAAAGAGCCAGAGCTTCCTTTGCCCATGGGAGAAATATGATGAAAGCACCTTTAAGACCGAGTGCTAATGTTTTAAGGTTTTAAAAAAAATCTTTGTGTTTGTCGGTGTCCTTTATAAAGTTTGTATCTCGGCTACCTAATCATAAATAGGTGCATACATGGCCCGGCCTGAGAAGCTCTCACTTATGTCAGATTCGGCCCTCATAACTAATGAGTTCGACACCGCTACTCTAAGGTGAAAAAGCACAGAGGAGGACAAATAAGATGACTGGGGAGCTGGAGCACCTTTCCGGGGAGGAAAGGCTGAAGACATTTCATTTTAGAAAAGAGATGACAGAGCGGGCACAAGAGGGTCATAAAAGTACGCACAAGGTGGAGAGAGTTGACCAAAAGACCTTTTTTCTCCCGCTCCCAAAACACTAGAACTCCAGGGCCTCCCTTGAAGCTGATGGGCAGTACGCTCCGGATGGACAAAAGGAAATATTACTTTACTCAGGGAGTAATTAAAATGTGGAATTTGCTCCCAGAGGATGTAGTAATGGCCACAGGAACAAACAGCTTAAAAAAAGGGATTAGATAGCTTCACGGAGGATAAGTCTAGCAATGGCTGCTAGCCATGGTGATGGAAGAGAAGCTCCACCTTCAGAGGCACTAATCTCTGAATCTCACAGATAGGAGGCAAAATCAGGGGAAGGCCTCAGCCTCTATGCCCTGTTTTCAGCCCTCCAGAGGAACCAGTCGGCCACTGTGTGAGACAGGATGCTGGACTAGATGGACCTCTGGTCTGATCCAGCAGGGTTCTTCTTATATTCTTTTGAAGGCCTCACTCTCTCTGGCCTGTTGTTAGCCCTCCAGAGGAACAAGCTGGCCACTGTGTGAGAGAGGATGCTGGACTAGATGAACCTCTGGTCTGATCCAGCAGGGCTCTTCTGGTGTGCTTATTTTCCTACGTTAAGATGCTACAGGACTCCAATATAGCTGTTCTGCTAGAGGTGGCACTTCCGTTTGGTGCTGCCTTTCGCATGTGAGCATCTAGAAAATATTTCGTCTTGGCACTTGGTAAAAACAAACATGCTCACTGGCTCAACTTCAAGTTTGCATTTGGCACTTCAGTTTCTTGTATTTCTGCAGCCTACCCCGAGGGAGGGGCTGTGGGGAGACAGCGAGGGAAAGAATCCCACATTGCAGAACGGTAACCAAACGTCAAACATGTACCTGTTGAGATTTACAACATTCCTAAATCTCTGCTGGTTTGGGTGTGCTTCCAGCAGAAGCGTCATAAGAGGGAACAACCACCAGAAAGCGGGAGGGTGGGGGTGGATCTGCTTAGGTCTGGTTTTGATGGAGCGACTAAATTAAAACAGCCAGAGAGAAAGTTTCCTAAAGCAAGCTGTGGCGCTGAGAGAGAATCGTAAAGGCAAAGGATGAAAGCAGAGGGAGGGGAAAAGGAAACGTGTAGGGCAGGGCCTTCCCACATCCGACAAAGGGGGAAGTTAGGCACGCTTGTTTTCAGCTGAACGAACACAAGATTCACAGTTACAGCAAGGAGCAGAGCTACGGCGCCTGCCCCCAGGGAATGCCAAACACGCTCCAAAACATTAGCTGTAAGTTGCACGTTCCTATACACACCCGTCAAGCCACACGGCAGGCGTGTTACTGTGGGTTTGGTTTTGTGGGGTTTTTATAAGGAAAGAAAAATATGCTGCGCAAATAGGTTTGGCAATCCCCAGGTGAGAGCAGAATAACCAAAAAATTGTGGAAAAAATAACGAAAAATATACATAACAATATCCAGTCTTCACAAAACTGAGAGCCAGTTTGGTGTAGTGGTTAAGTGTGCGGACTCTTATCTGGGAGAACCAGGTTTGATTCCCCACTCCTCCACTTGCACCTGCTGGCATGGCCTTGGGTCAGCCATAGCTCTGGCAGAAGTTGTCCTTGAAAGGGCAGCTGCTGTGAGAGCCCTCTCCAGCCCCACCCACCTCACAGGGTGTCTGTTGTGGGGGAGGAAGGGAAAGGAGATTGTGAGCCGCTCTGAGACTCTTCGGAGTGGAGGGCGGGATATAAATCCAATATCTTCATCTACCTCACAGGGTGTCTGTTGTGGGGGAGGAAGGGAAAGGAGATTGTGAGCCGCTCTGAGACTCTTCGGAGTGGAGGGCGGGATATAAATCCAATATCTTCTTCATCTTCTTCTTCTGAATAAGGGGGTTCACAGTCTCAATATTATTTAAGTATCAATATTATTATTTAAGCGTCTGAAGTCGGACTTCAACATGCACACGTGGAACTTTAAATTTTGGTATAATACTGAGACTCTGAACTCCCTTATTCAGTTTTGTGACGACTGGATATTTGCATGTTATTAATTGCACACTGAAGGTTGATTGTTAAAAAACTATATACATGTATTCATATTGTATAATTGTTGTTTGAGATATATTTTTCGTTATTTTCCACAATTTTTTTGGTCATTCTCCTATACTTCTTGTGGTACTCTTGGATTGTTAATCCCCGGGGGGGGGGAGGGGACCCCCTGGCTTGGAGGCCCTCCCCCCACTTCAGGATGATCAGAAAGCAGGGGAGGGGAGGGAAATGGCTGCTGGGCACTCCATTATACCCAATGGAGACCAATTCCAATAGGGCATAATGGAAAATTGATCTGTGGGTATTTGGGGCTCGGGGGCTGTTTTTTGAGGTAGAGGCACCAAATGTTCAGCATAGCATTCAGAGCGTCTCCTCAAAACACCCTCCAAGTTTCAAAAAGAATGGTTCAGGGGGTCCAATTCTATGATCCCCAAAAGAAGGTGCCCCTATCCTTCATTATTTCCAGTGGAGGGAAGGCATTTAAAAGGTGTGCGGTCCCTTTAAGTGTGATTGTCAGAACTCCCTTCAAAGTTCAATTGTGCTTGTCACACCCTTGCTCCTGGCTCCACCCCCAAAGTCCCCAGATATTTCTTGAGTTGGACCCGGCAGCCCTAGATCAACCCAAATAGGTCAATACGAATTCAAATCCATGTTTCCCCAAACTGAGGGTTGGATCGTGCTGAGTTTTTCCCAGTAAAAAAGGTAAAGGTAGTCTCCTATGCAAGCACCGAGTCATTACCGACCCACGGGGTGTGGTCACATCATGAAGTGTTTTTGGCAGATTTTTGACGGGGTGGTTTGCCATTGCCTAGAGGAGCTCTGTGGTGCAGAGTGGTAAAGCTGCAGTACTGCAGTCCAAGCAAGCTCTGCTCACGACCTGAATTCAATCCCGGCGGAAGCTGGGTTCAGGTAGCCCAAAGCAAAACCACTGTGCAAACACAAAATGAATCAACAATAATAGAATAAAGTGTCCAAATGATTTATAAACATACCCCAAATACACAGGAAGTACATTTCATAAGGGGATGGATTCCACAATAATTTTCGAGAAGATTCCAGGGAGAATGCAAAAGGTCCATTCAAAAGGCTTCCCCTGGAAATTCAATCACAGTCAATTTCACAAGATGTGGTCGATCCAGTCTCCCAAAATAAAGGTACAAAGTTCCTTCCTTTTACGGGTTTGTCAACTTGATACACCCCGTTTCGCAAACAAGCTTCATCCAAGAGCCATCCTGTAAACTCACAACAATGACGTCAAACTAAGACATATTCAGTTTCCAAAAGGCACAAGTTCCTGTTCTTTCGGATTCAGGTAGCCAGCTCGAGGTTGACTCCGCCTTCCATCCTTCTGAGGTCGGTCAAATGAGTACCCAGCTTGCTGGGGGGGAAGTGTAGATGACTGGGGAAGGCAATGGCAAACCATCCCATAAAAAGTCTGCCATGAAAACGTTGTGATGTGACGTCACCCCAGAGACCGTAACAACTGGTGCTTGCACAGGGAACTACCTTTACTTTTTTACCTTTAAAACCGTACAATATTACAAAGAAAAGTCCATCCCAATGAGCACCCGGATGTTGGCTCATTTTGTCCAAGTCTTCCTCAGGAGTATTCTTATATATTTCAAAGTTACCAGCCTCTTGCACAATTCACTGTTTGTACTGGGAGTAAGCCAGTCCTTAACTGCTTCTCTAAACAGATGCAAAAGCCTTCAGAGTTTGGCTGGCAAAATGTACTCTGCAACCTCTTCATTTCCTTCAAAATTAGCATCCTGGAACAAAAGCCAGTTTGGTGGAGTGATTAAGTGTGTGGACTTTTATCTGGGAGAACCGGGTTTGATTCCCCACTCCTCCACTTACAGCTGCTGGAATGGCCTTGGGTCAGCCAGAGCTCTCTTATCTGGGAGAACCGGGTTTGATTCCCCACTCCTCCCCTTGCAGCTGCTGGAATGGTCTTGGGTCAGCCATAGCTCTCTTATCTGGGAGAACCGGGTTTGATTCCCCACTCCTCCCCTTGCAGCTGCTGGAATGGTCTTGGGTCAGCCATAGCTCTCTTATCTGGGAGAACCGGGTTTGATTCCCCACTCCTCCACTTACAGCTGCTGGAATGGCCTTGGGTCAGCCATCGCTCTCTTATCTGGGAGAACCGGGTTTGATTCCCCCCTCCTCCACTTGCAGCTGCTGGAATGGCCTTGGGTCAGCCATAGCTCTCTTATCTGGGAGAACCGGGTTTGATTCCCCACTCCTCCCCTTGCAGCTGCTGGAATGGCCTTGGGTCAGCCATCGCTCTCTTATCTGGGAGAACCGGGTTTGATTCCCCCCTCCTCCACTTGCAGCTGCTGGAATGGCCTTGGGTCAGCCATAGCTCTCCTATCTGGGAGAACCGGGTTTGATTCCCCACTCCTCCACTTACAGCTGCTGGAATGGCCTTGGGTCAGCCATCGCTCTCTTATCTGGGAGAACCGGGTTTGATTCCCCCCTCCTCCACTTGCAGCTGCTGGAATGGCCTTGGGTCAGCCATAGCTCTCCTATCTGGGAGAACCGGGTTTGATTCCCCACTCCTCCCCTTGCAGCTGCTGGAATGGCCTTGGGTCAGCCAGAGCTCTCTTATCTGGGAGAACCGGGTTTGATTCCCCACTCCTCCCCTTGCAGCTGCTGGAATGGTCTTGGGTCAGCCATAGCTCTCTTATCTGGGAGAACCGGGTTTGATTCCCCACTCCTCCACTTACAGCTGCTGGAATGGCCTTGGGTCAGCCATCGCTCTCTTATCTGGGAGAACCGGGTTTGATTCCCCCCTCCTCCACTTGCAGCTGCTGGAATGGCCTTGGGTCAGCCATAGCTCTCCTATCTGGGAGAACCGGGTTTGATTCCCCACTCCTCCCCTTGCAGCTGCTGGAATGGCCTTGGGTCAGCCAGAGCTCTCTTATCTGGGAGAACCGGGTTTGATTCCCCACTCCTCCCCTTGCAGCTGCTGGAATGGTCTTGGGTCAGCCATCGCTCTCTTATCTGGGAGAACCGGGTTTGATTCCCCACTCCTCCACTTACAGCTGCTGGAATGGCCTTGGGTCAGCCAGAGCTCTCTTATCTGGGAGAACCGGGTTTGATTCCCCACTCCTCCACTTGCAGCTGCTGGAATGGCCTTGGGTCAGTCAGAGCTCTCTTATCTGGGAGAACCGGGTTTGATTCCCCACTCCTCCACTTACAGCTGCTGGAATGGCCTTGGGTCAGCCAGAGCTCTCTTATCTGGGAGAACCGGGTTTGATTCCCCACTCCTCCCCTTGCAGCTGCTGGAATGGTCTTGGGTCAGCCATAGCTCTCTTATCTGGGAGAACCGGGTTTGATTCCCCACTCCTCCACTTACAGCTGCTGGAATGGCCTTGGGTCAGCCATCGCTCTCTTATCTGGGAGAACCGGGTTTGATTCCCCCCTCCTCCACTTGCAGCTGCTGGAATAGCCTTGGGTCAGCCATCGCTCTCTTATCTGGGAAAACCGGGTTTGATTCCTCACTCCTCCACTTACAGCTGCTGGAATGGGCTTGGGTCAGCCATAGCTCTCTTATCTGGGAGAACCGGGTTTGATTCCCCACTCCTCCACTTACAGCTGCTGGAATGGCCTTGGGTCAGCCATAAGCCTGGGGTCGCTTTGTAGAAAAACAGGTGGTGGAGCTCATCCAGGGATTGTTATGCAGCTGCACCTACTATTCAATGGACAAGATGGGGAGGAGGAGGGGGAACCCTCAGAAAGGGTCGGGAGCTGTGTTCCTATGAGCTCCTGCTGAATCCGAGGCCTGCATATATTAAACACAATTCAGATCACATCTATAACATCTATTCTCCTTTCCACCCCATCACGACCTGGAAACAGCTGAGGTCTCGAGTTTCATATAAGACTTTCTCCATTATCCCTTTTATCCCCCAGTCATGAAAGCTCCTGCCCTTTATCCCAAGCCCCGAGAGGGCAAACAGACAGAGAAGTCAGGTCTGGAAAGTCGTGATGGATGGGAGCGATTGTAGTTCTGGCTGAGGCCCGGCTCCTTGGGAACATAACAGCCCAGATGTGATCTAGTGGGACAGAGCTACAGGCCCGGAAAAAAAGAGCAACAGATGGAAACAATTTGTTCGGTGAAATTTTTCAAATCAAATCGGTCTGTAACAGCTTTCAGTTCATTTGTTCCGGAGTGTGACTTAAAGGGGAAAAAAAGTTTGGCTTTATGGAAAATGGGAAAAGACAATCCTTCTGGAACGGTCTGAGTAGCAGCGAAGAGATCCTAACCTGATGATCCTTCGTTTTGTTCCTTGGGGCTCTACATGCCAAAAGGGGCAAAGCTTTAGGGTTGAACGAGCATGCTTTTCTCCACAGCAGATTACATTATGAAAGCCAGTTTGGTGTGGTGGTGAAGTGCACACAGGGGTTGTTTTGTAGAAAAATAGGTGGTGGAGCTCATCAGCATAACTCAATAACATATGCCGCACCCCCCACTAGCCAAAAGCAACCCGATGCAAGAAAGGAGACCCCCAGGCAAATGAGGTGGGCTTGGGCTGGCTATAGATCCAGCCAGCCCAAGCAGGCCTTGCTCCCCTGGGGCTCTCCTGGGCTGCCCCCCCCCCCCAGTCAAAAGGCCAGCAAGCCACCCGCCGCCCAAAATCACATAAGAAGTGGAGAAAGGGTGGTATGGGCTTTTCCAAGGGTTAATGAGGGCTGCTGAGGGTGTGGCAAAGCCCCTGGTGGCTGGCTGGCTGCCCCCTCTCCTAATCCAGGGATTGTTATGCAGCTGCACCTACTATTCGATGGACAAGGTAGGTGGGGAGGAAGAGGGGGGAACCCTCAGGTAAGGTTCAGATTCCTGCTGAATCGGAGGCCTGAGTGCACGGACTCTTATCTGGGAGACCTGGGTTTGATTCCCCACACCTCCACTTGCACCTACTGGAATGACCTTGGGTCAGCCATAGCTCTCACAGAGTTGTCCTTAAAAGGCAGCTTCTGGGAGAGTTCTCTCAGCCCCACCTACCTCCCAGGGTGTCTGTTATGGGGAAAGAGAACAAAGGAGATTCTAAGCCGCTCTGAGACTGATTCAGAGAGAAGGGCGGGGTATGCCTCTACAGTCTTCTAAGATGCCTAAAAAGCGCTCAGTTACATAGGATGAAAACTTGGATCCAGTTTTGCTCCTTGGGCCAGAAGGGAGAACAGATGCCAACTTACCCCCTGGCCACGGCCAAATAGACTGCAAAAGCAGGGAAAAGATTCCCTACCACTACCTCTTGGAATCTCCAAGAGTCAGGGTCAGCCAAACTAGGTGACTGCCTAGAGCGCCAGCACCAAATTGGGGGGGGCATGTGACTCAGTGATGTTACGAGTGCAGGAGGGGGGGGGCACCAGAATTTAGCCTTGCTTAGGGTGCCAGACAATCGAGGGCCGTCCCTTCCGAGAGGTGTGGGTGGTGGAGCTTTCTTCCTGCTTTTGCACCCTGGGGTGCAAAAGCAGGAAAAGATCTCCCCCAACCCTGCGCACCTCTCTTGAGTCTCCGAGTCTTCGTGTGTGAGACAGGATACTGGAATAGATGGACCACTGGTCTGATCCAGCGGGGCTCTTCTTACGTGCTTATTTTCTTATGTTGAGGTGTACCTGGACTCCAATATGGGTGCTCTGCCTAGAGGTGGCACTTTCCTTTGATGCAGCCTTTCACATGTGAGCATCTAGAACAGGGGTGTCAAACATCAGGTGCCATCAGGTCCATCGGTGGGGCCAGGACACTAGAAGCCCTCACACTGTGCCCCCCCCCCCCAAACACCAAGAATACAAAGCATCACTGCCCCAGGGAGAGAGTTCCAACAATACGCTGTGGCTAATAGCCACTGATGGACCTCTGCTCCGTATGTTTATCCAATCCCCTCTTGAAGCGGTCTATGTTTGTAGCTGCCACCACCTCCCGTGGCAGTGAACAGCCTAAAGCAGAGCTGGCCAAACTTGCTTAATGTAAGAGGCACAAAGAGTAAGTGTCAGATGTTTGAGAGCTGCAAGACATGAACGTCAGATCTTTGAGAATCACAATACAGGAAGAAAGGAAGGAAGATGAGGGAGGGGAGAGAGAGGTGGAAAGAAAGCAACTTGAAATGCATTCTCCAAGTCTCTGGTCGGTTTTGCTCGGAGAAGTGAGCTAAAGAGACAAATACCTTCTCCGAGGCAGCCAATGGGACGGTGGGGGCTTTGAGAGCCACACAATATGTATGAAAGAGCCACATGTGGCTCCCGAGCCACAGTTTGGCCACCCGTGGCCTAAAGCAACGGAGCATTTCGGCACTTCAGTGACCTCATGCGATAAGAAAGTATTTTAAGTGCCAGCGGAAAGCCAGGCGTAAAATCCAGGGGGGCAGCCGTCTGAAGCAGAGGAGCAAAGTTCATATCCAGGGGGAACTTGAAGACCGACCAAAGTTTTAGTCAAGGTGTAAACTTTCCTTTGCAAAGCACACTTCTTCTTAAAACTCTGTCCGCCTGCGGAGATCGGACGCCGAGGAAGACAACCGCTCCTTGGGGACCGGGGATCGGCAGGCTGCGTGCGGATCCCGGAAGTTGGAGCTGCGCGCGACTCCCGCTTTGCCCTTCCTCTATGCACGCCGCTCCCTCCCTTGACATCGGCCATGCGCGAGCCCGGGCAAGGCTGATTTGCATTTCGCGGCGACCGTGATGCATTGCGCAGAGGAAAAGGCCGGATCCCCCCAAACTGCGGTCGCTTGGGACATTGGAATTGTACCTTTGGGGGCAGGGAAGAAAAGAGGAAAGAGCCGAAGTCGCCGGTATTCCGGGAGACGGGAAAAGGTCGGGAGCAAAAGGGCAACCGTAACCTTACTGTCTGCTTGGGCTCTTGTGCTGGTGCATGGTTGCGATGCAACAGCATACTCTGGTTTCTCTTCAGATCGCATAAATCTTTCGCCTTTTACTAAAGATTTCCGTGGAGAGGAACATTTATGAGTGTTTCGTGAATTTTTTGAGGCTCCGCTTCGGCGGAGCTACCTTGATTTGGTTTAAAAACAGAATTTATGCTACGAAGCAATAAAAACATGTCGCACCTTTAAGGCCTACTGAGTTTTATCTTTGCTCTAAGTTTTATTAGCGGCACAGAGAGGTAAAGCTGCAGTACTGCAGTCGGAGCCCTCTGCTCAGGACCTGAGTTCGATCCCAGCGGGAGCTGGGTTCAGGTAGCCGGCTCCAGGTTGGTCAAGTGAGTACCCAGCTTGCTGGGGGGAAAGCTTAGATGACTGGCCAAGACAATGGCCAAACTACCCCGCAAAAAGTCTGCAGTGAAGACATGAAAGCAGAGTCAAAAACGACTGGTGTTTGTACAGGGGACTACTTTTACCTTTTTAAGTTTTATTGAGAATGTAAGCTTTCGTATGCTCTAAGCAGACTTCAGCAGACAAAATTGGAACGGCAAGCAGCAATTCTTAATATAAGTGGGCTGTGAGTTAATACTGCTCTGCTCCCATCTGGGTTCCCCCCCCCATCTTTTTCTTTACATTGCAAACAGAGACTTACTGTTAAACCACTGCCTACAAGATAATTTAACTGTCCTTGAATATTAAATTTGTACCACTTTGCATTCTGAGCCACTGCCTACCAGCTATGTGTGGCTTTGCTCACTGTACCGGATTCCTCGTCTGATGAAGTGTGCTTAGAGCACATGAAAGCTGACATTCTGAATAAAACTTTGTTGGTCTTAAAGGTGCCACTTGACTCCTACTTTGTTCTACCACTTCAAACCAACACAGCTGCACACTTGGATCTGCCTCCCCTGTCTCTTTCCATCCCAAGAAGCGACGAGGGCAGGTTAGCCCGGGCTATAGAAGTCTAGGCAAGATAAGGACAATGGTTTGCCATTGCTTTCCCCAGTCTTTTTACACTTTCCCCCCAGCAAGCTGGGTACTCATTTTACTGACCTCGGAAGGATGGAAGGCTGAGTCAATCTCAAGCCGGCTACCTGAACCAGCTTTCGCTGGGATCGAACTCATGTCGTGAGCAGAGTTTAGGACTGCAGTACTGCAGCTTTAACACTGCGCCACGGGGCTCTGGCAATGGCAAAACCACCCGGTTAAAAAAGCCTGCCGTGAAAACATTGGGAAAGCAAGGTCACCCCAGAATTGGAAACGACTAGTGCTGCTTACAATCTCCTACATCTTCTCCCCCGACAACAGACACCCTGTGAGGTGGGTGGGGCCGAGAGGGCTCTCACAGCAGCTGCCCTCTCAAGGACAACCTCTGTGAAACCTATGGCTGACCCAAGGCCATTCCAGCAGGCGCAAGTGGAGAAGTGGGAAATCAAACCCAGTTCTCCCAGATAAGAGTCCGCACACTTGACCACTACACCAAACTGGCTTTACAAAGTAAAAAAAAAAAAGGTAAAGGAAAGGTCCCCTGTGCAAGCACCAGTCGTTTTCGACTCTCGGGGTGGTTTGCTATTGCCTTCCCCAGTCATCTACACTTGGATTGAACACAGGTCGTGAGCAGAGGGCTCCGACTGCAGTTTTATCACTCTGCACCACAGAGCCTCTCTATGGTAAAGCAAAGTACAGTAGAAATGCATTAATACACTATTTTTCAAAACAATCTGTGCCACTAATAAAACTTAGAGCAAAGATAAAACTTAGTAGGTCTTAAAGGCACAACCTATTTTTATTGCTTTGTAGTATAAATTCTGTTTTTGAACCAAATCAAGGTAGCTCCGCCGAAGCGGAGCCTCAAAAAATTCACGAAACACTCATAAATGTTCCTCTCCACGGAAATCTTTAGTAAAAGGCGAAAGATTTATGCGATCTGAAGAGAAACCAGAGTATGCTTCCGCAGTGCAACCATGCACCAGCACAAGAGTCCCGGCAGGCACTTAGGTTACGGTTGCCCTTTTGTTCCGGACCTTTTCCCTTCTCCCGGAATAGACGGCGACTCCGGCTCTTCCCTCTTTTCTTTCCCTACCCCCAAAACTAAAATTCCTGCATCAAAACCGGCCACAGTTTGGGGGGAAACCTGCCTTTGCCTCTGCGCGATGCATCATGGGTGCCGCGAAATGCAAATCCGCCTGCCCTGGCTCGGCCCGTGGCTCAGCCCCGCCCGTTCGAAGATGACGTCAAGGGACGGTGGGCGGGACGGTGGGAGCAGCGCGCAAAGAGGAAGGACAAAGCGAGGGTGGCGCACAGCTCAAACTTTAGGGCTCTTCGCCGAGCAACGATTCCCCCTCGAGTGGTTTCCCACCTCTGCAGGCGAATGCAGGCAAGGAGCCGGACTTTCTTGCTGCCCAGTAGCCGGGCGTTCCGCTGGCCTCCTGAAGACTTTATTGCTGCACGAGGCCATCGAAGGGCCAGAATTAGGGTTGCCAATCCCCAGGTGTGGGCAGGGCATCCCCCAATTTGGAGGCCCTCATAAGAACGTAAGAGAAGCCCTGTTGGATCAGGCCAATGTCCATCCATTCCAACACTCTGTGTCACACAGTAGCCAAAAACCCCAGGTGCCATCAAGAGGTCCTCCAGGGTTATCAGAAAGGGTATTATGGAGAATTGATCCGCGGGTATCTGAGGCTCTGGGGGGACTGCTTTTTGAGATAGGGGCACCATATTTTCAGCATAGCATCCAGTGCCTCTCCCCAAAACACCCTCCAAGTCTCAAAAAGGTTGGATCAGGGGGTCCAATTCTATGAGCCCCCAGAGAAGGTGCCCCTATCCATTATTTCCAGCGGAAGGGAGGCATTTAAAAGGTGCGCGGTCTCTTTCCATGTGACCGCCAGAACTCCCTTTGGAGTTCAATTCCGCTTGTCACAACCTTGCTCCTGGTCCCACCCCCCAGTGTCTCCTGGCTCCACCCCCAAAGTCCCCAGATATTTCTTGAACTGGACATGGCAACCCTAGGCAGAATGCTCTGGTTATTTTACGCGCTTGCAAGCTTAGCGCCCGTTTCCTCGCGATGCACCTCTTCAGCCGGCGTGAAGTCCAAGGAGCTGCAATTCCGGCAGGGTTGGCGTGCCTTGGGCTCCTGCCCCACCGCCCACCCTACACCCTGCGTTGCAACCTGGGGCCGGGTGACGGTGCGCGATCGTGCGCCCTCTTCAGCCCACCTCTGGTCCTGCAGCTGCGTTGCGTTCTACATATCCCGGATCGGAGAGGTTTTTAATCTGCGTTCCACGTTATTTCATTTGCCCTCAAATCACAGCCGATTTATTGCGATCCCCGTAGGGTTTTTTTTAAGGCAAAAGTCGTTCGGGAGGGCGAGGGGTTGCTTTTGTCTGCCTCTGTGCAAAGACCCCGGTAAGGGATGGGGCGGGGGGGGGGAGGTTGCTCAAAGTTTGTAACAAAGGAACAAATTAGTACAAGACACGGAAAGCATTGGCCGTATCCTTGGCTCACACAAGAAAGCTGCGATCAGCTGGCAAAGAAGGGCTTAGGCAGTGCACTGATCCAAGTTTGTACTCTCTGAAAAGAAACCGGGGAAACTCTATTTGTGCCCCTATTTGTGTGGAACACTGGGAAGGATCTCTTCTTCTTGTAAGTTTCACCCAAAAGAGGTGGGAAATCTACCCCAGTGAAACTGATCAGGCTTTTTCAAGACGTTGTCAATTTCATCATAGACCGTTGGTCTGAAGCAGTAGAACAAAGTAGGAGTCAAGTAGCACCTTTAAGACCAAGGGTGGCCAAACTAGACTCGGGAGCCACATGTGGCTCTTTCACACGCATTGTGTGAGGCCCCCACCATCCCACTGGGCGACTCGGAGAAGGTATTTCTCTCTTTACATCACTCCTCCAAGCCAAGTCAGACGGCAGCTTGGAGAATGCATTTAAAGTTGCTTTCTTTCAACCTCTCCCTCCCACATCTATTTATTTCCTTCCTTCCTTCCTTCCTTCCTTCCTTCCTTCCTTCCTTCCTTCCTTCCTTCCTTCCTTCCTTCCTTCCTTCCTTCCTTCCTTCCTTCCTTCCGGCTCTCAAACATCTGGCATTCATGTGGCTCTCAAACGTCTGGCATTTATTCTATGTGGCTCTTGCATTGAGCAAGTTTGGCCGCCCCTGTTTAAGACCAACAAAGTTTTATTCAGAATGTAAGCTTTCGTATGTATGCATACTTCTTCAGACAATGGAATGGGGGACAGTGGGCAGAGCTCCATATAGCTGGGAGGCAAAGAATGCAAAGTGGTACAAAGTTAGAATCCAGTGGCAAAATGGTGAAATTAAAAACTGAAAGAACATTTGGTCTGGATAGCATTTGCGTGGGAAACCGATAAAGCAGGGGTGGCCAACGGTAGCTCTCCAGAAGTTTTTTTTTTTGCCTACAACTCCCATCAGCCCCAGCCATTGACCATGCTGGCTGGGGCTGATGGGAGTTGTAGGCAAAAAAAACATCTGGAGAGCTACCGTTGGCCACCCCTGCAATAAAGCAGTAACAGAATGGGAGAATGATGGTGAGAGTGTCCTAAGAAAATAAATGTAGCTCTGCTCGCTGTCCCCCATTCCGTTGTCCGATGACGTGTGTGTGCGCATGAAAGCTTACATTCTGAATAAAACTTTGTTGGTCTTAAAGGTGCTACTGGACTCCTCCTTTATCCTAGACCTGAGAACCTCTGAAGGAAAGCAGGATTCTGGTGTGGGAAGGCGCTTGAGGGGTGGGATTGGTGTGGATGTGAGGAAGGCCCTTGAAGTGGGAAACAAACATTGCATGTGAAGCCAACGCTGCGTTCATTGAAGCAGGAGACGTTCCTGAGCGATCATTAATTATCAAAGATTTCAGGTTTTCACGGCTGGTAACATCATTAGGGTTTGTAGAATCTTTCGGGCTCAAGTGCCGTGTTCTACTGGAGAAAGTTTTCCTTCCAGACGTTTCGTTCTCAGCTGCGGAGAACATCCTCAGTGGCGTTGCAGCCGGAGCAGGCGCTCTGACCTTCTTGGCTGCTGTGCATTGAGTGGGGCGAGGGCTGCTGGAGAGCTGCTATTTCTAGGCTGGAGGGGGTGTGGTGAAAAAGCAGTTGGTTTGTGGATGTGCCCATTGTTTGGTGGGGCTTCCTGGAAGAAAGGAAGAAGGCATTTTCATCCACCAATCTTGGTACCTAGCTCTGCAAAACACCCTACAGACTATAAATTGCAGAAAGTCACAGAACAACCAGCACATTCCACAGAACAATCAGCACAGTCAACAACCATCTTCCTTATCTTCACACCCCTTCCAACCCTCCCAGCAATTAACACAGAACAATGGTCACATTCAACAGCCAGTTTCCTTATCACTACCCTTCCAGGAAGCCCCACCAAACAATGGGCACATCCACAAACCAATTGCCCTTTCACCACACCCCCTCCAGCCTAGAAATAGCTCTCCAGCAGCCCTGGCCCCACTCAACGCACAGCAGCCAAGAAGGTCAGAGCGCCTGCTCCGGCTGCAACGCCACTGAGGATGTTCTCCGCAGCTGAGAATGAAACGTCTGGAAGGAAAACTTTCTCCAATAGAACACGGCACTTGAGCCTGAAAGATTCTACAAACCCTAACGATCATTAATTCTTCTGAAAACACCGGTCTGACTTCGGCCTCTGGACTCCAAAAATCTAATTGCAGGGTCTTCAGCGCACATTCCAGAATTCCAAAAAGTTTCATGCTCAATAAAGTTTTCTTATTCTATATCGACTGGCCATTTTGCTTTTTGTTACAAACGGCAAACAAAACAAAACTCTTGCGCCCCTTCCCATCTCAAAACGCATACTCTTGGCTGTAGGATATAAGCACAGTCATTTAGAACTAGGGTTGCCAATCCCCAGGTGGGGGCAGGGGATCCCCTGGTTTGGAGGCCCTCCCCTCCCCGCTTCATGGTCATCACAAAGTGTGTGTGGGGTGTGTGTGGAATTTCTGCTGGGAACTCAATTATTCCCTATGGAGACTTATTCCCGTAGGAAATAATGGATAATTGATCCGCGGGTATCTGGGGCCTTGTGGGGGGGGGATGTTGTTTAAGGTAGAAGCACCACATTTTCAGCATAGCATCCAGTGCCTCTCCCCAAAATACCCCCCAAGTTTCAAAAAGATTGGACCAGGGGGTCCAATTCTATGAGCCCCAAAAGAAGGTGCCCTACCCTTAATTATTTCTTATGGAAAGAAGGCATTTAAAAAGGCGTGCGGTCCCTTTAAATGTGATGGCCGGAACTCTCTTTGGAGTTCAATGATGCTTGTCACAGCCTTGCTCCTGGCTCCACCCCCAGTGTCTCCTGGCTCCACCTGCAAAGTCTCCTGGCTCCACCCCCAAAGTCCCCAGATATTTCCTGAATTGGACTTGGCAACCCTATTTAGAAACTCCCTGAATGTTTTACTTTCTGGAGATACTAGGGCTCAGAAAATCCAATGGATCATTTTGTAACAGAAAAAAATCTGCATTGGCTCTTCCGACTTCCTTGTAGCCACAGAAATGTCATGTTCGGTGGTTGTAACCTGCTTACAACCCACAAGCGGTGTGTGTGCTGCTATTTGGCCGTCACTACAGCTGTAGGAAGAACTAATAGCTACAGTGCTAATAATAATAATAATAATAATAATAATAAAAATGTTATTTGTATCCCGCCCTCCCCGCCGAGGTGGGCTCAGGGCGGCTAACAACATTTTGTAAAAATTATACAGAGTTTAAAATCACCTTAGCTTTAAAACATTCCAATTAATCAAGTATTATACAAGTTTCCAGGTGCTAATTCCATTTATAAATGATAATAGCGAAAGTCACCCAACAGTGGTCTCTCAGCCAGCAAAGGCCATCCTGAAAAGGGTGGTTTTGCAGGCCCTGCGGAACTGGTCAAGGCACCGCAGGGCTCGCACTTCTTCCGGGAGCTGGTTCCATAATTGTGGAGCTGCGATGGAGAAGGCCCGCGTACGGGTGTGTGGAGAAACTCCATCTTAGTTGGGAGGGAACATGAAACTGCTAAGCAGGCTTTGGCCTAGCCTCTCTCCAACCCCCCCTCCCTTCCAGAGCCAAACCAACAACTCTAGGGGGAAAGCCTCCTAGAGCGGCAGGAAGTTCTTTTGTTCTTGGTATGTGAGTTAGGCAGGAAGAGAAGCAGTTCTCAGCTGGCGCTCAAAGGAGGAGGTTGCCAGTGTGGGGGCTCCTGCCTGTGGAAGAGGCCTATTCAAGAGGAAAAGGCCCCCAGGTAGCCAGACCAAGTAAGTCATCCAGAAGGCAGGGCAAGTTTAGACCAGGGACAGTCTCTCTCTCGGCTTGGCTTCGCGAACGAAGATTCAAGAAGGGTGCAATAGTCCACGTCTGCTGCAGGCTCGCTGGTAGCTGACAAGACCAATGAGGGACAGGCAGGTCCGGCCACAGTGGCTGCAGGGAAAAGTCTGATTTAGGGTTGGTGCTGTAGCAGTGCGATTCTTCCTCAATCTCCTTTTGTCCTCAAGACCAGCTATGCGTGCGTTCTCAAAGGAAGAGACAACCTGGTGGATGGTGTGCCTCCATGCTTTGCGATCTGAGGCTAGGTCAGACCACTGGTGATGGTTGATGTGACAGGTGCCAAGGGATTTCTTCAAGGAGTCCTTCTACCTCTTCTTTGGTGCCCCTCTATTTCGATGGCCGGTGGAGAGTTCGCCATACAGGGCAATTTTGGGAAGGCGGTGGTTTTCCATCCTAGAAATATGCCCTGCCCAGCGCAGCTGCGTCTTCAACAGCAGTGCCTCGATGCTGGTAACCTCTGCCCGCTTGAGAACTTCAGTGTTGGTCACAAAGTCACTCCAGTGGATGTTGAGGATGGTGCGAAGGCAGCGCTGATGAAAGCGCTCAAGGAGTCGCAGGTGATGACGGTATAAAACCCACGATTCGGAGCCGTAGATGAGGGTTGTCATCACAACCGCTTTGTAAACATTGATCTTTGTGCCTTTTTTCAGATGCTTGTTGCTCCACACTCTTTTGTGCAGTCGGCCAAAGGTACGGTTTGCCTTTGCCAGCCTGTTGTCAATCTCCTTGTCGATCTTAGCATCTGAGGAGATGACAGGGACAGGGACAGTAGGATGACAGGGACAGTAGGATGCGTTTAAAACGACCTTTATTTTGTCATGCTGTTTGCTGTGCGGGTGCTGTGCTGTGTTAACCTTTTACATGCAACTGTTTTTGTTTTGTTCTTCTTTTCTTTTCTTTTTCTCTTTTAATTAAATATTTTTACTGTTTTGAATGCTGGCAGTCAAACTCTGTACCACATAGATCCCCAACCGCCTTAGACCACGCTGCTTTAAGAAGCGGGCCCCGGGGAAGGGGGAAGGCATGCAGTTGGATAAGGTGCCAATCCTCCAGGGGCTCCCCAAAGAAATGCTGTGGTCTCTGTGATACCCAAGTACTGGGTGGCAGAGGGCCTTGAGGCCTGGCCTCATAGCTAGAGAGGGGGATTGGGAGTCCTGTTCCTCTCAATCTGAACCCCTAGACTGAGCAGGTGGTGGCAGCGAGCCCAAGTGGCAGGAGGAGAAATAGCTTCCTCCAGGAGTGGGCGACTCAATAGGGAGTTGACGGGACCGGGTCTGAAGGCAGAATCGGGCCGGTTCCGTCACAGGGTGTTTTGGAGTTTTGGCCTCCTTTGGTCCAGGGATACAGTGCTGTAGTGCAGAGTTGCCGAACTCATTTGTTTTGAGGGCTGGATCTGACATAAATGAGACCTTGTCGGGCCGGGCCATGTGTGTCATAAAATGTAACGCCAGGTAGCAGAGATATAAACTTTATAAAGGACACAGACAAACACAAAACATGCTTAAAACATTAGTACTCATTGGTCTTAAAGGTGCTTTCTTTGTATCTCTCCCATGGGATCCAGCGAACTGGGCAAAGGAAGCTCTGGCTCTTTCCTTCCTCCCCCAGGGGACCAGGAGAGGGAGGGGTCTCAGCCAATAGAAGGAAGAGAGGATTGGCTCAGTAGCTCTGCTGAGTGATTGAGAGAGCCTGGCAAAACAAGCTCTCCCTCCCCCCAGTCCTCCCCAAGGGAGGAGCCTCAGCCAATGGAGAAAACAGAGGATTTGCTCTGTAGCTCCTGTGCGATTGAGCAAGCCTCGCAAAGCAAGCTGTGATGCAGAAGGAAGCAAGAGAGAGGGAGAAGGAAGCAGATGACAGCCAGTTCCTCGGGAGCCTGATAGGAGCCCTCCAGGGGCCTGATTTGGCCCCCGGACTACATGTTTGACATTCCTGCTCTTGTGGATGGTCTTGGCATGAACCTAAGTTTTCACTAAGCTTTGTGGGATGTGAAAATTCTCTGTACAGGTGTTTTATAGCCTCCCCATCTCTTGACCGCCCTCCAGTGGTTATAGCAAGGTCTCCTCCCCACTTCTCAGTGTTAGGTATGTATTTACGAGAGAATAATTCCCTCTCTACCCAAGCAAACCCTACAAGAAAGAATCCCTAATTCAGA
This sequence comes from Heteronotia binoei, assembly GCF_032191835.1. Taxonomy (NCBI): domain Eukaryota; kingdom Metazoa; phylum Chordata; class Lepidosauria; order Squamata; family Gekkonidae; genus Heteronotia; species Heteronotia binoei. The sequence continues at coordinate 16,568,951 of NC_083224.1, forward strand.
GGTGGGGAAATTATGGTCTGCGAACCACATCCGGCCCTCAAGATGCTTACTTTGTTGGTGCATCCACCCGCCAGACTTCAGCATAAACAAATGGGCAGATGTTTTCAAAAATCATTAAACATTGACAGGGCCTAAGGCCAATAAGAGTGTTTAAGAACTGCAAAGTGGGAGAGAGGACCACTCTGGGTTGGCTGCCGGCTCCTTTTAGTTCCAGTGCTATCTGGAGAGCATTTAGGGAAAGCGTTTGGATCTCCCACAAAGACACACTGGTGAACGAACACCGCCATCTTGCCAACTGACCGAGATCTGTTTCTTCTCTCCAGAGACCTGCGCTTCAACCACATCAAAGACATCCGGCCTGGCGCCTTCAGGAATTTGAAGAACCTCAACACACTGTAAGCGTTCGAGATCCTTGCTGTTTCTATGTCTTCTTCCCAAATGCAGGTTTGGAAAGAACCGGGTGGGGGGAGCACTGTTTAGATTTGCACTACAGTCTGTTTAGAGAGCACAAAAGGGCTCATTGGAGAATATTTCTGATTGATTTGGCAAATGGAAGAGGTCTGGGTTAATAAATGGCCTACGGGATGAATTTTCAGGCCTCGAGTCAGCTTTCTTTTTGGCTCTGGGTTGTGTAAACCGTATTGCTTGCTTTATTGCTCTTGGACCGATTTGAACTTGTCTTGGATCTTTGAGAGTTTGATAGCTCATGCACTTGGCTCCAGGAACTTACTGAATCCCGCCTGAATCCAGGTCCTTTCAGGCTATGGCTTGAATCTGGGTACCCTTCATCTTCAGGCTATTTCTTCATAATGTTTTCAATCTGGGACAGGTGAGGGATGTAGGGTTGCCAAGTCCCTCTGCTGCTCTGGCGGGGGACTCTTTTCTTGCACACGCTTTACATACGCAGCGCAATAACGTCACCCAGAAGTGACATCATCGCGCCGGGTATGTCACGCCATGTAGGATTCATGGTAAAACTCTATTATACTATACATTTACCACAAATCCTAGAGCGTCCCTATAGTGACAATCTAGGATTCACAGTAAAAAAATAATCTCGATGGTACCATAGAGTTTCCCAGAAATTCTAGAGCATCCGTGGTGAGACGTGCCCAGTGCAATGATGTCACTTCCGGGTGATGTCATCATGTGGGGCATGTTGCGCAGCAACAGGGCTGTTGGGGGTGGGGATCGCCCCAGCAGCTTGCTCTGTGCTGGTGGGTTGGGCCCCTTCCAAGCTAGGGGATCCTTTATGAGGTGGGATTTACTTGCGGTAAAACTCGGTACTTTTGTACCCTCCGTTACCCAAACAGCCTGCAGTTTTCAGAAGGCTAATACATACAAACTAATACGTTTCAAGACCATACAGATAAACTTTGTTAGACTCCAAGTTTCTTCTCCAGACAGAAGGCAGAAAGGCAAAGCGATTAGATAACAGTACAATTTCAGAATACAGTTCTATAGTCAAGCATAGTTCTACAGTCAAGGATAAAGCATTGTTCTATAAAAAGTCTAAGTCCCAACAGGGACTATACCCTGTTAGTCTGCATTTTCTAGGTCAGAGTCTAAGCCCCATTCTTTTTTTGGCATGACAAGCATAGAGATAGTCTCCTGTCTCTAGTGCAAATCAGTGAGTTCTGCTCAAAATTTCAGGGTTTATAAAGAGTTTCCCCCCGGAAACTGGTATCACAATCTATATCTTATCTGATAATATGTGTCATCTACATTCCAGAACCACCAGTGGCATCAACAGCTAGCCTCTCACATCTGCCGTATCTTTACTCTGTCCGGTTCCTCCCATACCATATAAGGCTAAGGTTGCCCTCAGAGAACTTTTACTTTTCACCTACTTTCGACTGACCTACATTCTCAGCCTAAGCTGTAAGCAGTGTGGATGCTTGAACCCTTGATGGCCATTTTCATAAGAGAACCAACCCCGAAAGAAATTCTGCAACACTGTATAAAGTTCCGCCTTTTAAAGGGGCAGAGCCATCATAGCTGTATACTTAAGGCTATGGCGGGACATCAGCCTCAAGGGCAGGCGTCCCCAACCCCCGGGCCATGGACCAGTACCGGTCCGTGGCCTGTTAGCAACCGGGCCGCAGAGTGAGGCAGAGATCTTTACCTACTCCTTATTTAAAGGCCCCCCATGTGAGGGGCAGGGACGGGGCGTCTTCCACAAAACCGGTCCCTGGTGCCGAAAAGGTTGGGAGCCGCTGGAACGATTAAAGGGTTGGAACGCTTTCCCTATGAAGAAAGGTTAAAACCAGGGGTCGTTTTGTAGAAAAATAGGTGGGAGCTCATCCAAGGATTGTTATGCAGCTGCACCTACTATTCAATGGACAAGGTAGGTGGGGAGGAAGAGGGGGAACCCTCAGAAAGGTTTAGGAGCTGCACTCCTACAAACTCCTGCTATATTCGCCTTGTTAAAACGCTTGAGGCTCTTTGGCTTGAAGAAATGTCGACTGCGGGGGTGACACGATAGAGGTTTACAAGATTATCCATGGGATAGAGAAGGTAGAGAAAGAAGTCCTTTTCTCCCCTTTCTCACAATACGAGAACTCGTAAAGATCCCAATAAAGATTCCAATACAGAAATATCCAGATTTAAGAGTGGAGCTGGGGGGGGGCAGGGGTAATTGGGGAAGGAAGTAGGGCAGGGGATTCCCAGGTTTGGAGGCCCTCCCTCCACTTCAGGGTCATCAGAAAGGGGGGGGGAATGTCTGCTGGGAACCCCATTATTCCCTATGGAGACCAATTTCCATAGGGTATAATGGGGAATTGATCCATGGGCATTTGGGGCTCTGAGGGGGGGCTGTTTTTTTAGGTAGAGGCACCTAATTTTCAGCATAGCATCCAGTGCCTCTCCCCAAAATACCTTCCAAGTTTCAAAAAGATTGGATTAGGGGGGTCCAATTCTATGAGCCCCTACAGAAGGTGCCCCTATCTTTCATTATTTCCGAATGGAGGGAAGGCATTTAAAAGGTGTGCGGTCCCTTTAAATGTGATGGCCAGAACTCCCTTTGGAGTTCAATTATGCTTGTCTCAACCTTGCTCTTGGCTCCATCCCCAACGTCCCCAGATATTTCTTGACTTGGACTTGGCAACCCTAGAAGAGAGAGACCTCAGTAGGGTGTAATGCCATGCAGTCCGTCTTCCAAAGCAACCATTTTCTCCAGGAGAAGTGGAATAAATATTTTAAATAAATGAGCGAGCTGTGTAGACTGGTGGTCAGTAACTCTGGGAGATCTTCAGCCCCCACTTGGAGGCTGGCAATCCCAGTCCTCACCACATTCCCAGACCCAGGGTGGCGTTCTGTGTGAGCCAACACAAACTCCGACACTAGCAAGAGATCTGGCAGCGTCAGCCTTTACCCTGGGGGAAAATAACGCGGCTGGGCACATGCCATTTGGAAACAGACCTTCCTATTTTTGGCAAGGAAAAAGCAGGCTGATGAGACTGTGGGCCTCTGAAAAAATGGGCCCCCATAGGCTGTTTTTCACGTGGTGTATACAAAACAACCAAAAGGTTTTACAAGATTATGCATGGGACAGAGAAAGAAGAGAAAGAAATACTCTTCTCCCTTTCGCACAATATGAGAACTCGTGGGCATTCAATGAAATTGCTTAGCAGTCGGGTTAGAACGGATAAAAGGAAGTACTTCTTCACCCAAAGGGTGGTTAACATGTGGAATTCACTGTCACAGGAGGTGGTGGTGGCTGCATGCATAGACAGCTTCAAGGTAGAGGGGACTGGGTAGAAATCTGGAGCAGAGGTCCATCAGTGGCTATTAGCCACAGCATGATGAAACTCTCTGTCTGGGGCAGTGATGCTCTATATTCTTGGTGCTTGGGGGGGGGCAACAGTGGGAGGGCTTCTAGTGTCCTGGCCCCATTGATGGACCTCCTGATGGCGCCTGGGTTTTTGGCCACTGTGTGACACAGAGTGTTGGACTGGATGGGCCACTGGCCTGATTCAGCATGGCTTCTCTTTTCTTATGTGACACAGAGTGTTGGACTGGATGGGCCATTGGCCTGATCCAACATGCCTTCTCTTATGTTTTTATATGGAGCAGAGGTTCCTCAATGGCTATTAGTCACAGCGTATCATTGGGACTCCCTGTCTGGGGCAGTGATACTCTGTATTCTTGGTGTCTGTTGGGGGGCTTCTAGTGCCCTGGTTCCACTGATAGACCTCCTGATGACGCCTGGGTTTTTGGCCACTGTGTGACACAGAGTATTGGACTGGATGGGCCATTGGCCTGATCCAACATGGCTTCTCTTATGTCTGGCGCAGTGATGCTCTGCCTTCTTTGTGCTTGGGGGACCACACTGGGAGGGCTACTGGAGTTCTGGCCCTGCTAGTGGACTTCCTGATGACACCTGGGTTTTGCCCATTATGTGACACAGAGTGTTGGACTGGAAGGGCCACTGGCCTGATCCAACAGGCCTTCTCTTATGTTCTTATGTGACACAGAGTGTTGGACTGGATGGACCATTGGCCTGATCCAACAGGGCTTCTCTTATGTGACACCGAATGTTGGACTGAATGGGCCACTGGCCTGATCCAACATGGCTTCTCTTATGTGACACAGAATGTTGGACTGAATGGGCTACTGGCCTGATCCAACATGGCTTCTCTTATGTTCTTATGTGACACAGAGTGTTGGACTGGATGGGCCACTGGCCTGATCCAAAAGGGTGGGCCACTGGCCTGATCTTATGTTCTTATGTGACACAGAGTGTTGGACTGGATGGGCCATTGGCCTGATCCAACAGGGCTTCTCTTATGTTCTTATGTGACACAGAGTGTTGGACTGGATGGGCCACTGGCCTGATCCAACAGGGCTTCTCTTATGTGACACAGAGTGTTGGACTGGATGGGCCATTGGCCTGATCCAACAGGGCTTCTCTTATGTTCTTATGTGATATATTGGACTGGATGGGCCACTGGCCTGATCCAACATGGTATCTCTTATGTTCTTATGTGACACAGAGTGTTGGACTGGATGGGCCACTGGCCTGATCCAACAGGGCTTCTCTTATGTTCTTATGTGACATAGAGTGTTGGACTGGAGGGGCCATTGGCCTGATCCAACAGGGCTTCTCTTATGTTCTTATGTGACATAGAGTGTTGGACTGGATGGGCCATTGGCCTGATCCAACAGGGCTTCTCTTATGTTCTTATGTGACATAGAGTGTTGGACTGGATGGGCCACTGGCCTGATCCAACATGGCTTCTCTTATGTTCTTATGTGACACAGAGTGTTGGACTGGATGGGCCATTGGCCTGATCCACCATGGCTTCTCTTATGTTCTTATGTGACACAGAGTGTTGGACTGGATGGGCCATTGGCCTGATCCAACAGGGCTTCTCTTATGTTCTTATATGACACAGTGTGTTGGACTGAATACGCCATTGGCCTGATCCAACAGGGCTTCTCTTATGTTCTTATGTGACATAGAGTGTTGGACTGGATGGGCCACTGGCCTGAGCCAACAGGGCTTCTCTTATGTTCTTATGTGACACAGAGTGTTGGACTTGATGGGCCATTGGCCTGATGCAACAAGGCTTCTCTTATGTTCTTATGTGACTCAGAGTGTTGGACTGGATGGGCCATTGGTCTGATCCAACAGGGCTTCTCTTATGTTCTTACGTTATAGTGACCAAATTACTTAGATACCATTCATGAAACATCCAAAAAAAGTGTATATTCAGTACAGAAAACTGAAAGGCTCATGTCCCAATAAATATGAATTCCAGTGAAGGAGTCCATTCCAATGTACAAGAAGTTGACTTGAATACTCCAGCTTTGATCACTCTTCTAGCATGGGATGCTCCATTACATATTTACAAAACTACAATAAAAAGGCAAGGTTATAGCATCTTACTGTATGTTATCATGATACCATAATTGTAGCTCCAAAGACCTTGATATCATACTTACATGACTTTGATTCAGAGTCCATTACAACACTATTTTCAGGTAGTGGCTGGAAATCTCTTGGGATTATAGCTCATCTCCAGGCAACAGAGATGAGTTAGCCTGGAGAAAATGGCTGCATTGTACCCTGTTGAAGTCCTTTCCTTTCCCATCCTGAACTTACTGCCCATCATATGCCCTTTGGTTCTAATATTTTGGGAGAGGGTTCTCTTGGTCAACTCTCTCCACCCCATGCATCATTTTATAAGCCTCTATCACTGGGGTGTCAAACATGGGGCCTGAGTGGAAGTAAGCAGTGAAGTGGCCAAGTTTGCAGATGACACTAAATTGTTCAGGGTGGTGAGAACCAGAGAGGATTGTGAGGAACTCCAAAGGGATCTGTTGAGGCTGGGTGAGTGGGCGTCAACGTGGCAGATGCGGTTCAATGTGGCCAAGTGCAAAGTAATGCACATTGGGGCCAAGAATCCCAGCTACAAATACAAGTTGATGGGGTGTGAACTGGCAGAGAGATCTTGGGGTTGTGGTAGATAACTCACTGAAAATGTCAAGGCAGTGTGCGATTGCAATAAAATAAATAATTTTTTTTTTTTATTTATACCCCGCCCTCCCCGCCAAGGCAGGCTCAGGGCGGCAATAAAAAAGGCCAATGCCATGCTGGGAATTATTAGGAAGGGAATTGAAAACAAATCAGCCAGTATCATAATGCCCCTGTATAAATTGATGGTGCGGTCTCATTTGGAATACTGTGTACTATTCTGGTCACCGCACCTCAAAAAGGATATTATAGCACCGGAAAAAGTCCAGAAAAGGGCAACTAGAATGATTCAAGGTTTGGAACACTTTCCCTATGAAGAAAGGTTAAAACGCCTGGAGCTCTTTAGCTTGTAGAAACGTCGACTGCGGGGTGACCTGATAGAGGTTTACAAGATTATGCATTGGATGGAGAAAGTCGAGAAAGAAATCCTTTTCTCCCTTTCTCACAATACAAGAACTCGTGGGCATTCATTGAAATTGCTGAGCAGTCAGGTTAAAACGGATAAAAGGAAGTACTTCTTCACCCAAAGGGTGATTAACATGTGGAATTCACTGCCACAGGAGGTGGTGGCTACAAGCATAGCCAGCTTCAAGCGGGGATTGGATAAAAAAATGGAGCAGAGGTCCATCAGTGACTATTAGCCACAGTATATATATGTATGTGTGTGTGTGTGTGCATATATATATATATATATATATATACACACACACACACACACTCACACATATTGGCCACTGTGTGACACAGAGTGTTGGACTGGATGGGCCATTGTCCTGATCCAACATGGCTTCTCTTATGTTCTTATGAGTGCCGGATCAGGCCCCTGGAGGGTTCCTATCAAGCCCCCAAGCAACTGGCTGTCACCCCTTCCTTCTCCCTCTCTCTTGCATCTCAGCTTGTTTTGCAAGGCTTGCTGAATCACATGGGAGCTACAGAGCAAAACCTCGATTTTCTCCATTGGTTGAGGCTCCTCCCCCTCCTGGTCCCCTGGGGAAGGAAGGAAAGAGCCAAAGCTTCCTTTGCCCAGTTTCCTGGATTCCATGGGAGAAATACAAAGAAAGCACCTTTAAGAAGAAGAAGATGATATTGGATTTATATACCGCCCTCCGCTCCGAAGAGTCTCAGAGCGGCTCACAATCTCCTTTCCCTTCCTCCCCCACGACAGACACCCTGTGAGGTGGGTGGGTCTGGAGAGGGCTCTCACAGCAGCTGCCCTTTCAAGGACAACCTCTGCCAGAGCTATGGCTGACCCAAGGCCATTCCAGCAGGTGCAAATCAAACCCGGTTCTCCCAGATAAGAGTCCGCACACTTAACCACTACACCAAACTGGCCCAACGAGTGCTAATGTTTTAATGTTTTTAAGACCAACGAGTGCTAATGTTTTAAGCATGTTTTATTTTAAGTTTTAAAAAAATCTTTAGTCTTTAGTGTTGGTCTGTGTCCTTTTAAAAGTTTGCATCTCTGCTACATAATCCTAAATAGGTACACACATGACCCGGCCCAACACGGCTCAGCCTGGCCCGAAAAAGTCTAATTTATGTCAGATCCGGTCCTCATAACAAATGAGTTCGTCACCTCTGCTCTATCATGTCCACCCCCTTAGTCATCTCTTTTTAAAACTGAAAAGCCCCAGACTCTTATATGAACATACGAAGCTGCCTTCTACTGAATCAGACCCTCGATCCATCAAAGTCAGTATTGTCTACTCAGACTGGCAGCGGCTCTCCAGGGCCCCAAGCTGAGGATTCACGTCTGTTTGCCTGGAGCCTTTGTAGTTGGAGAAGCCGGGGATTGAACCTGGGACCTTCTGCTTCCCAAGCAGATGCTCTACCACTGAGCCACCGTCCCTCCCCTGCTCTCCAGGGTCTCAAGCTGAGGTTTTTCACGCCTACTTGCCTGGACCCTTTTGAGTTGGAGTTGCCGGGGATTGAACCTGGGACCTTCTGCTTCCCAAGCAGATGCTCTACCACTGAGCCACCATCCCTCCCCCTGCTCTCCAGGGTCTCAAGCTGAGGTTTTTCATGCCTATTTGACTGGCCCCTTTTTAGCTGGAGATGCCGGGGATTGAACCTGGGACCTTCTGCTTCCCAAGCAGATGCTCTACCACTGAGCCACCGTCCCTCCCCTTATAGGGAAGGTGCTCCAACCCCCTCATCATCTTGGTTTCCCTCCTCTGCCCTTTCTCCAGCTGTGCAAGGATCCAGAATCCAGATGTTTCTGCAATGACAAAATAGGCCTATTAAACAGGCATCTTTGAGGCAATGCTGGGTTTTTCTCCGGGCTGCCAAATCGCCTTAGGTGATCTTTTGCGGAGGCAACCTGAGGAACGAGGAATATTTGGCACTCGTGTTTCGAAGCTGTCTGCCAAGGAACCGGGAGCCATGCCAAAAGGTTTGAGTGGGACTCCCCCCGCAAGGCAGCTTTTCTCAGGAACTGAAGGAACGCGAAAGGGGTGCTATGACAACGACTGTGGAAGTGGGGCTAAGGGAGGTAAACAGCATCAAAGATCTGGGCAGGTTTCCATCACAACCATTCCGACCTCTCTTTGCACCGTCCCTCCAGTGTACAGTCACTTGGACCCCTGAAGCTGGCTGAATTTTCAGTCCGAGAACTGCCGCACTTAGAGACGGGAACACGGGCCAACTGAAATCTCTAAAACGTTCTGCAGCAGATAGATGGCTCTTGGCAGGATGCGGAATAATCAGCCCCTTTCAAACAAGAGTCTCTCTCCAGTGACAGTGCATGGTTTACCACCAGGTGGCAACCTAGAGGGAATCTCAGCTCCATTTCTTTCTTCCAGGGTCAAACCCTGATCTGTGTTAAATTCAGCGGTGGAATTCTAGTAGGAGCTTCTTTGCATTTTAGGCCACACACCTCTGATGTAGCTAATCCACCAACAGCTTAAGCTCTTGGAGGACTGGCTACATCAGGGGTCTGTGGCCTAATAAGCAAAGGAGCTCCTGCTAGAATTCCACCCCTGGTTAAATTTAAAAAAAAAAAGTTTGTAACCCTTTCTTGTTCAATCGCCAGGCCTTTTTTTGTAGCAGGAACTCCTTTGTATATTAGGCCACACACCCCTAATGTAGCCAATCCTCCAAGAGCTTACAGGGCTCTTAGCACAGGGCCTTCTGTAAACTCCAGGAGGATTGGCTACATCAGGGGTGTGTGGCCTAATATGCAAAGGAGCTCCTGCTACAAAAAACCCCTGCAATTCCAATTTTTTCTTTTAGGGATGCCTTAGGGGAAATGTTAGGGATGAATTGCTAGAGTTTACAAGTTTCAGCTCCCTTCCATTGGGTTTCTAAGAACATAAGAGAAGTCATGTTGGATCAGGCCAATGGCCCATCCAGTCCAACACTCTGTCACACAGCTGGCAAAGCGCAGCTCCCATAAGAAGGTCTATCAGCAGAGCCAGAACTCCAGAAGCCCTCCCAGTGTTGCCCCCCCAAGCACCAAGAATACGGAGAATACAGGGCATCATCAGACTAGGGTTCCCAATCCCCCCGCTTTAGCGGGAGACTTCTGGGTTCCCAGCTTAATCTCCCGGTCTTCAAAAATTGAGAAGCGGGGGGGGGGGGGGAGAACATACCTATAGAGCTCCTGTTGTAGAGCTCCTGAGCAGTTTGTAAAATCCCTGTCCCTTTAAGGCTGGGCAGGAAGGAGGAAACAGGAAGGGCTTCGGAGAACGGCCCCTCCCTTCTTTGGTTTCGTTTTCTCAGCAGGCACAGTTCTCCGGAAGAAGACCAAGTAAGTATTTGTGTGTGTGAAAGAGAGGGAGGGGGATTCCCTGGTATGGAGGCCCTCCCTCCCTTTAGAAAGTGTGTGGGGGGGAGGGAAATGTCTACTGGGCACTCTATTATTCCCTATGGAGAATGATTCCCATAGGGAATAATAGGGAATTGATCCGTGGGTATTGGGGGCTCTGGGGGGGCTATTTTTTGAGGTAGAGGCACCAGATTTTTTGTATAGCATCTAGTGCCTCTCCCCAAAATACCCCCCAAGTTTCAAAATGATTGGACCAGAGGGTCCAATTCTATGAGCCCCAAAAGATGGTGCCCCTATCCTTAATTATTTCCTATGGAAGAAAGGCATTTGAAAAGGTGTGCTGCCCCTTTAAATGTGATGGCCAGAACTCCCTTGGAGTTCAATTATGCTTGTCACACCCTTGTTCCTGGCTCCACCCCCAGTGTCTCCTGGCTCCACCCCCAAAGTCTCCTGGCTCCGCCCCCAAAGTCCCCAGATTTTTCTTTAATTGGACTTGGCAACCCTACATCAGACAGAGAGTTCCATCTGCACCTCGTGTCCACAATAGCCACTGAAGGACCTCTGCTCCATATGTTTCTCCCATCCCCTCTTGGTTAAAACAATTTTATTTGGTAACATATGGTAACAAATTATATTTCTTGCATCATTAATAACTTCTTTTATCTATCCCATATATTACTTTCTAACCACCCCTCCCCCTGTTACTTGACCCCCCCCCTTGTGTTATTTACTTAAAGTACTAATGTTTAAAGGTACCCTTAACTAATAAAAACAAAAATTAATATTCTTCTTTTTAATAATAATAATAATAATAAAATTTTATTTATATCCCGCCCTCCCCGCTGAGTCTTTTTTATAAGACTTAATCATTATCAAAAATTGTCCAATGTCCTTTTATTTTCCACTCTTTTTCTACATATCTTCTGAACTTTTTCCACTCCATCTTAAAAACTTCTAAATCATAGTCTCTTAAAATTCTTGTTAATTTGTCCATTTCACTCCATGTCATAACTTTTACAATCCAATCCCATTTCTCTGGTATTTTTTCTTGCTTCCATAACTGCTCATATAATGTCCTAGCAGCTGAAAGCAAGTACCAAATTATAGTTCTTTCTTCTTTTGGAAATTTTTCCATTTGTAATCCTAACAGAAAAGTCTCTGCAACTTTCTTAAATTCATATCCCAAGATCCTAGAAATTTCTTGTTGAATCATCTGCCAATACTTTTTTGCTCTTTCACAAGTCCACCACTTATGGTAGAAAGAACCTTCATGTTTTTTACATTGCCAACATCTGTCTGGCATCTTATCATTCATCTTTGCCAATTTCTTAGGAGTCATATGCCATCTATACATCATTTTAAAACAGTTCTCTTTAATACTATGACACGTCGAAAGCTTCATAGAGTTCTTCCACAAATATTCCCAAGTTTCCATCTGTATTTCTTTATTTACATTAATTGCCCACTTAATCATTTGAGATTTCACTACTTCATCTTCCGTGGACCATTTTAAAAGTAATTTATATAATTTTGAAATTAATTTTTCGTTATCTCCGAGCAGAACTTTTTCTATTTGCTCTTTTCTTATTCCTTCAGTTTTAATGTCATTCTCCACCAAGCTCTTTATTTGTTGCATTTGAAACCAATCATATTTATTATTCAGCTCTTCAGCTGGAAAGAGGATGACCCAACAACCGCACCCACACGGAGAGCGACCCCGCCCCTGCCGACCGCTCCGACTGATCGGGCAGAAGAGCAGCACCGGGCCGGGGGCGACCCCCCAGGAGTAGTGGTACCAGAAGGGCAACAGGGGGCGGACAGCCATATGCCGGCGCTACCCCCACGCGGGGAAACCGCCGCCCCGTCCGCCGCAACAGCCGCGGCCCCAGCCGCCCCGATGACCGTTCCCACTCCCCAAGTAACTCCAAGGAGGTCGACCAGGGAACGCAAGGCCCCCGCTTACTTGCAGGACTATGTGTCCTGAATTAGGGGGGGAGGAGTGTTATGTCTTGAAACATTAACTAAGGTACCGCATGGCGAGCGCTACAGAGGAGACCAGGGGAAACCCACGGGTCCCCGGATGTAGCTCGCCAGACGCCCCACCCATCAAGATCTGTGGCGGGAAGTTTAACTGGCCAGGATTGGACTGGTCAGACTGGGGGGCAGTTCCAGGAAATGTATATAAGCGGGGCCCGGCCCGCATGCTCGCTCTCTTGTAATGTACCACCGAATAAAGCATGTTGCCTTCAACCCGTCTCGCAGCTCAGTACATTACAGTAACAATGAAGCCTGAGAAGATAACAGCAGAAGCATAAGTGCTTCAGCCCTTTGGGTCAAACTCTGTGTCAGATGTGTTCCTTTCTACCTTTGGGCTTTCCACAGGCTCCTGAACAACAACCTGATAAAGCAGATCGTGCGGAAATCATTTGAAGAGCTCAAGAACTTGAAATACCTGTGAGTATGTTCCCTCGTTCTCTTCTTACCAGGAGTGAGAAGCTGGGGTATGAGGGGAATGTCTTCATGGCTGTTTGTAATACTAAACATAGAGAGTAATATCTCTGTAAACATTTGTGCATGCCTTAATGCAGGGCTCTTCTGGTGTTCTTATGAAGGCCTCATCCTCTCTGCCCTGTTGTTGGCCCTCCGGAGGAACTGGTTGGCCTCTGTGAGAGACAGGATGCTGGACTAGATGGACCCTCACTGGTCTGATCCAACAGAGCTCTTCTGATGTTCTTATGAAGGCCTCGGCCTCTCTGCCCTGTTGTTAGCCCTCCAGAGGAACTGGTTGGCCTCTGTGTGAGGCAGAATGCTGGACTAGATGGACCCTCACTGGTCTGATCCAGCAGAGCTCTTCTGATGTTCTTATGAAGGCCTCGGCCTCTCTGCCCTGTTGTTAGCCCTCCAGAGGAACTGGTTGGCCACTGTGTGAGACAGGAGGCTGGATTAGATGGACCACTGTTCTGATCCAACAGGGCTCTTCTGATGTTCTTATGAAGGCCTCGGCCTCTCTGCCCTGTTGTTAGCCCTCCAGAGGAACTGGTTGGCCACTGTGTGAGACAGGAGGCTGGACTAGATAGACCCTCACTGGTCTGATCCAGCAGAGCTCTTCTGATGTTCTTATGAAGGCCTCGGCCTCTCTGCCCTGTTGTTGGCCCTCCTGAGGAACTGGTTGGCCACTGTGTGAGACAGGAGGCTGGACTAGATGGACCCTCACTGGTCTGATCCAGCAGAGCTCTTCTGATGTTCTTATGAAGGCCTCAGCCTCTCTGCCCTGTTGATGGCCCTCCAGAGGAACTGGCTGGCCACTGTGTGAGACAGGAGGCTGGACTAGATGGACCCTCACTGGTCTGATCCAGCAGAGCTCTTCTGATGTTCTTATGAAGGTCTTGGCCTCTGTGTCTTGTTGTTGGCCATCCAGAAGAACTGGTTGTCCACTGTGTGAGACAGGATGCTGAACTAGATGGACCACCAGTCTGAAGCAGCAGGGCTTTTCTTATCTTCTTGTGAAGACGTTGGCCTCTGTGCCCTGTTGCTGGCCCTCCAGAGGAACTGGTCTACTGCATGAGATGGGATGCTGGACTAGATGGACCACTGGTCTGATCCAGCAGGGCTCTTTTTATGTTATTGGTTCTTGTTTTGGCCTATCACCCACACTGTTTTCTGGAAACACCTGTTCTACAGAGCTTTTCTCAGATTAGAGAGGCAAATGGGGGGAGGAAGGAAAGGCACCCTAAATTCATTGTATTTCCAACTCATGTAATAAAGAGGATTGTTGTCACTGACTGACTAGGCTTGAATATTCTACCATAAACTAACAGAGGACTTCCCCTCCCCCTCCCCCCCACCCCCGCCGCACCCTGGAGAGGTCTAGACACCAAGGTTGCGAATGAATTTCTCATAATAATGTTCTTTGTTTTAGGCGAGTGCTTCCTATTCCGTCATCCCATCGCCAGCCAGAACTCTGTGTTGATTTCCTTTTTGTTGCAAACGGATTTCTCATAATCATGATCTTTGTTTTAGGCGAGTCCTTCTTATTCTGTCATCCCGTCGCCAGTCAGAAGTCTGTGTTGATTTTCCTTTTTCTCCTTTCTCTTTGTCCAGCTACCTTTACAAGAACGAAATCCAAACCATCCAGCAACATGCGTTCAAAGGCCTCCATTCCCTGGAACAGCTGTAAGTTGGCAACGTTTTGTGTGGGAAACTGGATGGGATTTAATCGCCAGCTTTTATCCACCCCCTGAGAAACCCTCCACACGTTGTTGCTGGTTTTTAAATTTTCATTTTGTTTAAAAAGCACTCCGCTGTTCCCACTGATCTGGAGCTGGAGCCATGTTTTGGGAAATCTGTGAATGAGAGAGAGGGACGCTAATGGCTTTGAACGATTTCACGGATGGCCGAACTGTGGCTCGGGAGCCACATATGGCTCTTTCACACATATTGTGTGGTTCTTGAAGCCCCCCCCAAACACACACACACACCATTGGTCAGGTTGAAGAAGGCATTTGTCTCTTTAGATCATTCTCCAAGGAAGGAAGGGAGGGAGCGAGGGAGGAAGGAAGGGAGGGAGGAAGGGAGCGAGGGAGGGAGAAAGGGAGGGAGGAAGGAGGGAGGAAGGGAGGGAGAGAGGAAGGAAGGAAGGAGGAGAGGGTGGGAGAGAGGAAGGGAGGGAGGAAGGGAGGGAGGGAGGGAGAGACTGAGGAAGAGCAGGAGGAAGATAGGTAGGGAGGGAAGGAAGGAGGGAAGGGAGGAAGGAAGGAAGGAAGGAAGGAAGGAAGGAAGGAAGGAAGGAAGGAAGGAAGGAAGGAAGGAAGGAAGGAAGGAAGGAAGGAAGGAAGGAAGGAAGGAAGGAAGGAGAAGAGTTGGAAAGCAAGCAACTTTAAATGCATTTTCCAAGCTGTCAGCTGGTTTGGCTTGAAAAAGTGATTTAAAGAGAGCATTGCCTTCTCCAAGCTGGCCAACAGGGCAGTCGGGGCTTCAAGAACCACAGACTATGTGTGAAAGAACCACATGTGGCTCCCATGCGGCAGTTTGGCCACCCTTGACCTAGGACTTCCTGTTTAAAAAAAAATCTACCGCAGCTATCTTGAATGCATCAGGCGAGGGGAAACCCTGGGATTCCTTGTTCTGGTAGAAATTAGAGTAACATCTGGATGACATCCACTGTCTTTAAAAACCCATATCAGATAACTACCTCAGAATGTTGCTGGTAAAGAGAAATCCTTCAAAGTCCAGGAATCCTGAGCAAGAAAAGTTTGACCATTTTTAGATCTGAGAGAAAACTGGCTGCCCTTAGTGTGGGCAACAAAAGCAACACACTGGAGCCCAGGGCTTCTTTTGTAGCAGGAACTCATTTGCATATTAGGCCACACCCCCGATGTAGCTAAACCTCCTGGATCTTACAGTAGGCCCTGTACTAAGAGCCCTGTCAGCTCTTGGAGGATTGGCTACATCAGGGCTTAATATGCAAACGAGTTCCTGCTACAAAAAAAGCCCTGCTGGGGCTGACCACAATGTGTGTGTGGGGGGGGGGGGGGAAGGACTGTGCCTTCTTGAAGAAGATAATGATATTGGATTTATACCCCACCCTACACTCTGAATCTCAGAGTCTCAGAGCGGCTTACAGTTTCCTTTACCTTCCTCCCCTCCCCCACAACAGACACCCTGTGAGGTAGGTGGGGCTGAGAGAGGTCTGACAGAAGCTGCCCTTTCAAGGACAGCTCTGCAAGAGCTTTGGCCGACCCAAAGCCATTCCAGCAGCTGCAAGTGGAGGAGCTGGGGTATCAAACCTAGTTCTCCCAAATAAGAGTCCGCGCACTCAGGGATTTGTTTTGTAGCAGGACCTCCTTTGCATGTTAGGCACACACCCCTGACAGAGCCGATCCTCCAAGAGCTTACAGGGCTCTTAGTACAGGGCCTACTGTAAACTCCAGGAGGATTGGCTACATCAGGGGAGAATGGCCTAATAAACAAAGGAGTTCCTCCGACAAAAAAAACCCCTGCGTGCACTTAACCACTACACCAAACTGAGGGAAGAGGAAATAAAACTGTGCAAACCTGGGAGAGATGATAGAATCCCAGGAAGGTGGTTTTTAGGGAGGTGGGATTTCAAAACAGTTGTCCTCTCTCCCGTATTTTTGATGGGACCCCCCAACACATTCCTCCCAAGATAAACACGAGACGAGTCCCCCATCCGGTAAGAAGAGGACATAGGGAAAGTATGCAGCTCTAAGATGACCTCATACGGCATCCAAGCCAAGAATTAATCTCTTGCTAGCATATATAATCAAGCAGCTTGGTGCATGATGTTTTGGTACGGCAGTGATCCAGCAAACTTTCCTTTGTGAGCGTCAGTCATTTTCTCAAAAATACACTCGAGGGGCCAGGCAATTAGCTTCACAAGGTACTGTTTGGAGCAAAACCCACTTCCCCTGGCTGCAAACCGCCTTACAGCAGTGACCATAAAGGATCCGTTGTCAGAGGAAGCGGAGAGCCCCTCTATTTTGAATCGTTGGACGCGGTTTTCCATTCAAGCCATATTTTCCTTTCTCGAGTTGCCCTGCTCTCTCCCTCAAAACTTTCTCATGAAAGCAAGCGTTGACTGAGGGACGGTGTCAGATGCGTTTGGTTCCTGTTTGGGACATAAGAATATAAGAGAAGCCATGTTGGATCAGGCCAATGGCCCATCCAGTCCAACACTCTGTGTCACATAAGAACATAAGAGAAGCCATGTTGGATCAGGCCAATAGTCCATCCAGTCCAACACTCTGGGCGTTTTCGCACTTACCTTTTACTGGCGCGACCACCCTCCTCACGCCGGCGGATCTGCAGGGATTTCGCACCAGAAGCGCCGGCGCAGCCAAAAGAGCCGGCAACTTCCGTCGCGGAGCCAGCTCAAACGGAAACCGCCAAGAAGCAGGAAAACGTTTGAGCTGGCTCCGCGACGGAAGTTGCCGGCTCTTTTGGCTGTGCCGGCGCTTCTGGTGCGAAATCCCTGCAGATCCGCCGGCGTGAGGAGGGTGGTCGCGCCAGTAAAAGGTAAGTGCGAAAACGCCCTCTGTGTCACACAGTGGCCATCAGGAGGTCCATCAGTGGGACCAGGACACTAGAAGCCCTCCCACTGTTTCCCCTCAGTGAAGCAGAGCATCACTTGCCCCAGACAGAGTTCCAACAATACACTGTGGCTAATAGCCACTGATGGACCTCAGCTCCATATGTTTATCCAATCCCCTCTTGAAGCTGGCTATGCTTGCAGCCGCCGCCACCTCCTGTGGCAGTGAATTCCACGTGTTAATCACCCTTTGGGTGAAGAAGTACTTCCTTTTATCCGTTTTAACCTGACTGCTCAGCAATTTCATTGAGTGCCCACGAGTTCTTGTATTGTGAGAAAGGGAGAAAAGTACTTCTTTCTTTACCTTCTCTATCCCACGCATAATCTCGTAAACCTCTATGTCACCCCGCAGTCGACATTTCTCCAAGCTAAAGAGCCCCAAGCGTTTTAACCTTTCTTAATAGGGAAAGTGTTCCAACCCTTTAATCATTCCAGTTGCCCTTTTCTGGACAACAGGAATGCACTTTTTTTCATTTTTTAAAAAATTTAAACCACTAAAAAATTTCAAGTGTATTCAAACGTACCTTCAAAACAATGCTGGGAACGCCAAGAATCCATACATGTAAATACGCAGTACAAACATAAAGTCAAAACTTTTGAAACTACAAATCGGCATTTCCCTTCTGAATAGCTCTTATCATTTACCCAAGCTCTTATATCTGTGCCCACAGGTTCTGGATAATAATAAAATAGAGAGTTCTATTCCTTTAATGTTCTTAGATCAAGGGTGGCCAAACTGTGGCTCCTTCACACATGCTGTGTGGGTCTCAAAGCGCCCACCATTTCTCTCTTTAAATCACTTCTCCCATTTTTTTACAGCTTTTTAAGAAATGTTCCCCCTAAATCCTTGATACTTTGTAAAAGACAAAATGAGAGGCACATTTAGCTCTTTGCAAAAGTAAAGACTTATCCTTCTCAAAAGTCAAATGAACTGTGCTCAGAGGAGCCCACTCGGTGTGTCCCTGCACGAGTCAGTGCTGTAAATGTGACTCTGTTTTGGAAAGAGGCGAGCCTGGAACCGGGACTCATGAAAAGCCTTGATGATCAAGGGCAGATAATTTTGCTGCTGCGTGTGTCAGGACTGGGAGCAACTCAACGCTGCAGAGGATAGTTGGCCAGAACAGTGACTCATGAAGAGATGCGCCGGGAAGCCTCTTCTGTGGAAGGAGACTCTGAACTCATGGGAGAATTTAAATGGTTGAATCTATAGCCCAGACTTTGGGAACTGATGTTTTATCTGGACTTATTTGCTTTTCCATTCTCAGTTACCTGCATTTCAATAACCTTGAAACCGTGGAGTCGGAGACGTTCAGTGACCTACCCAAACTTGAAAGACTGTAAGTAATGAGATTTCAGCAAAGGGGGGGGGGGTGTTCCTTAGGGGCAGGAGGTGGGACAGGGGGCTGGTATTGGGTTTCCAAGTCTTTGTTGGAAAATACCTGGAGACATTGGGGGTGGATTGGATCCAAGAGAGGGCGGGGTTTGGGGAGGGGAGGGGCCTTAGAGTCTACCCTTCAAAGCGGCCATTTTCTCCAGGGGAGCTGATCTCTGCCAGCTGGAGATTAGTTGTCAAAGTGGGAGATCTCCAGGCCCCACCTGGAGGCTGGCAACCCTAGTACTGGCAAAGAGGGGGGGGAATTGCAGCTTCAAACTATCTCAAGCTACCGTGGAAAAGCAGCACAAGAAGGCCTCGATGGATCTTGTTCTTCTCGTTGCAGCTTCTTGCATAATAACCGCATTTCCAGAATCCAGCCAGGAGCCTTTGCCCAGCTGGGATCCCTTAAACGGCTGTAAGTGAATAACAGAGGTCACAACCTTGTTGGTCAAGCTGTACAGAGAGAGAGAGAGGCTGATTCCACACTAGACCTTTCTCCACGCCAGGCTTCCGTTTCTCCCCGGAGCAAGCTGGCGATTTTGCACCGGTTGCTCCGCGCCGCCATTTTGCGTGGGGAAAACCCGTGATTTGCCACGCCGCAGCGTAAACCTGTTTTTTCAGGTTTACACTGCAGCGTGGCAAATCGCGGGCTTTCCCCCGCAAAATGGCGGCGCGGAGCAACCGGTGCAAAATCGCCAGCTTGCTCCGGGGAGAAACGGAAGCCTGGCGCGGAGCAAGGTCTCGTGCGGAATCAGCCAGAGATCCAGAAGCAGATATTCAAGATGCATCCAGGGGTGACCGAACTTGCTTAATGTAAGAGCCACATAGAATAAACATCAGATGTTTGAGAGCCACAAGACAGGAAGGAAGGGAGGAAAGGAGGGAGGGAGGAAAATAAATGGGTGGAGGGAGGAGAGTTGGACAGAAAGCAACATTAAATGCTTTCTCCAAGCCACCCACTGACTTGGCTTGCAGGAGTGATTTAAGGAGACAAATGCCTTCTCCAAGCCAGCTGATGGGGCAGTGGGGACTTTGAGAGCCACACAAAATATGTGTGAAAGAGCCACATGTGGCTTCTGAGCCACAGTTTGGCCACCCCTGCTCTAAGCTGTGGAGTCTTATGAGCAAAAAGTATTTTTTTTGTGAGTGACCGGCATTAAAGTTTGAGCTACAGCTTAAATTAGTTTGCTCTGGGGCCATCTTTCCTGAGCTAAGACAAAGGTTAAGACAAAGCCAGAGGTTAAAAAACTGCGAAGTTGCTCACCCTAACTCAGCTTAGAGGGGACGCTGGGTGCATCTGAGTTCTGCAACATGCCCCCATGCATTATTACTGGTCTCGACTTCCCTGTAGTCCGTCTCAGTAGCAGCAGATAAGTAAGGCTGCCAACATTTCCTATCAAAGTGGTCAGCTAAATCCAGCTTCGTGTGTGTTGAAGTGTAATGGGGCATGGTTCCTCTGGGAGAAACATGTAGAAACACACAACTCCAGGAACAGCCATGTGAGAAAGTGAGAGGACACAGGGCGGAGAGAGAGAGAGAGAATTAGAACTGTCTCAGGTTAAGAAGAAGGGATTGGATTTATACCTTGCCCTTCGCTAGTCAAATGAGTCTCAGAGCGGCTTACAAATCTCCTTTCCCTTCCCCTCCCCACAACTGTGAGGTAGGTGGGGCTGAGAGAGCTCTACCAGAACTGCTTTTGAGCAGAACAGCCTTGAGAGAATGTGTGACTGACTCAAGGCCATCCCGGCAGTTGCAAGTAGAGGAGTGGGGAATCAAACCTGTTTCTCCCAGATAAGAGTTCGTGCACTTCACCACTACACCAAATTGACAAAGAGAGGCATCCCGTTCGAGGAGATAACTCCTATACACCCTTAGTGTGATGTAGTGCCCCCTAATGCCCAGGCGTGCCAAGGCGCTTTCTCAAACGTTGTCGTCTCTGGTAGCAGCCCTTGGACTGATGCCTTTTCTTGGCTTGGTACTTCCGCCCAGGCGGCTGGACTCCAACGCTTTGCTGTGCAACTGCGACCTGATGTGGTTGGCCGAACTGCTGAAGAAATACACCTCCCAAGGCAATGCCCAGACCGCCGCCACGTGCGAAAACCCCAGGGAGCTCCAAGGCCGCTCCGTCGTCAGTCTGACCACCCAAGAATTTAACTGTGGTGAGTGCCCTCCCATAGACTGCACTAAACGGTGAGGTTGTCTCATTCCATCCTCACAGAAGAAGATGACCACAGATTTATACCCCACTTTCCTCTCTGAATCAGAATCTCAAAGTGGCTTACAATCTCTTTTATCTTCTTCCCCGACAACAGACACCCTGTGAGGTGGGTGGGGCTGAGGGAGCTTTTACAGCAGCTGCCCTTTCAAGGACAACTCCTGCGAGAGCTATGGCTGACCCAAGGCCATGCCAGCAGCTGCAAGTGGAGGAGTGGGGAATCAAACCTGGTTCTCCCGGATAAGAGTCCACTCATTTAACCACTACACCAAACAGCCACCCAGGGAGGGAGGTGAGACCCAGAGAGAGTGGCTAGCCCAAGGTCACCCAGGGAGTGTCATAACAAGGTGTGAGGATTCGAACTCGGGACTCCCACACGAACCACTGCACCCTCCTGTCTTGCCGTTCAGGGTGTGTTGTGCAGGGCGCAGCTGGGCCCTGGCAAGATCTGCTTCTATTATTCAGCTGTGCTGACAATCAAAAACACCTTCCGTGCTGATCCTGCCTCCGTCCTCTTTGCCACAATTCGAATCTGTTGCCGCTTGTCCCTCCTTCAGTGGCTAGAGTAGCCGACTCCTGCTTGGGAAACACCTGGAGATTTAGGGGGCGGAGCTTGGGGAGGGTGAAGTTTGGATACGGGAAGGGCCATAGAGGGCACCCTCCAAAGCAGCCACTGTCTCCAGGGGAACTGCCAGCCAGAGTAGACAATACTGACTTTCATCGGCCCGTGGGCTGACTCAGCATCTGGCATACGCTCACATGTTCAACGGCATTGTTTCAGAGAGGCCTCGCATCACCACCGAGCCGCAGGATGTCGACGTCGCCCTCGGCAACACCGTTTATTTCACCTGCAGGGCGGAAGGGAACCCGAAGCCCAGCATCATCTGGCTCCACAACAAGTAAGTCTCTAGCAGGAGCCTCAACAGGCCACACTGCTGGTTACATCCACACCAGGGGTGTCAAACATGCAGTCCGAGGGCCTAATCAGGCCCCCGGAGGGCTCCTATCAGACCCCCCGAGCAACTGGCTGTCATTTGCTTCCTTCTCCCTCTCTCTTGCTTCCTTCTGCATCACAGCTCGCTTTGCCAGGCTTGCTCACTCGCACAGGAGCTACAGTACAAAGCCTCTCCTTTCTCCATTGGCTGAGGCTCCTCCCTTGGGGAGGAAATGGGGGAGGGATGGCTTGCTCTGCCAGGCTCTCTCAATTGCACAGCAGAGCTACTGAGCCAGCCTCTCTTCCTTCTATTGGCTCAGGCTCCTCCCCCCCCCCGAGTCCCCTGGGAATGGAAGGAAAAAGCCAGAGCTTCCTTTGCCCAGTTCCCTGGATCCCATGGGAGAAATACAGAGAAAGCATCTTTAAGACCAATGAGTGCTGACATTTTAAGCATATTTTAAGTTTTATATATATGTGTGTGTGTTTGTCTGGGTTCTTTATAAAATTTATCTCTGCTACCTAATCTTAAATAGTTACACACATGGCCTGGCCTGACTCAACAAAGTCTCATTCACTTACAAGTTTTCATTGGCTTCCAAGCATCATCCAGGAATTGTGAAACGGCAGCTCCTCTTCCTTGTTTTCTGTCTAACTTGGGCCTCTTTTGTTTGTGTGAGTCGTCCTGTTGCGTCCCTGACTGAGTCCAGGGCCAGGGCAAGCAGCCGCCATGTCTGCCTTCTTTTGGCAATGTCGTCCTCTGAGTTTCTTTATGTCCCCGTTTCTCAGCAATGAGATCGACATGAAAGACGACGGGCGCCTGAACTTGCTGCAAGACGGAACGCTGATGATTCAAGACACTCGAGAATCCGACAAAGGCGTCTACCAGTGCATGGCCAAGAACGTCGCGGGCGAGGCGAAGACTCAAGAAGTTGTGCTGCGTTACTTTGGCAGCCCATGTAATTGGCTTTTCTCTGTCCTTCCAAGGTTCAGAGTTTGCAGTTATGCCTTTCCGATTGCAGAGTTTCTCATGTCCGGAGGACCATATACGATTAGGTGGCTGTTCAAATCTGACCTTGAGTGAGTACGTGGAAAGTGGCATACAAATGTTCAGGGCTTTTTTTGCAGCAGGAACTCCTTTGCATATTAGGCCACACACCCCTGATGTAGCCAGTCCTCCTGGAGCTTACATTAGGCCCTGTACTAAAAGCCCTTTAAGCTCTTCTAAGTTCTTAAGAGAGCCAGTTTGGTGTAGTGGTTAAGTGTGCAGACTCTTATCTGATTCCCTTATCTGCAGACTCTTATCTGGTTTGATTCCCCACTCCTCCACTTGCACCTGCTGGAATGGCCTTGGGTCAGCCATAGCTCTGGCAGAGGTTGTCCTTGAAAGGGCAGTTGCTGTGAGAGCCCTCTCCAGCCCCATCCACCTCACAGGGTGTCTGTTGTGGGGGAGGAAGGGAAAGGAGATTGTAGGCCGCTCTCTGTCCTTGAAAGGGCAGCTGCTGGGAGAGCCCTCTCAGCCCCACCCACCTCACAGGGTGTCTGTTGTGGGGGAGGAAGAGAAAGGAGATTGTAGGCCGCTCTCTGTCCTTGAAAGGGCAGCTGCTGTGAGAGCCCTCTCAGCCCCACCCACCTCACAGGGTGTCTGTTGTGGGGGAGGAAGGGAAAGCAGATTGTAGGCCGCTCTCTGTCCTTGAAAGGGCAGCTGCTGGGAGAGCCCTCTCAGCCCCACCCACCTCACAGGGTGTCTGTTGTGGGGGAGGAAGATAAAGGAGATTGTGAGCTGCTCTGAGACTCTGAAATTCGGAGTGGAGGGCCAGATAGAAATCCAATATCATCATCATGTTCTTGGAGGATCGGCTACATCGGGCGGGGGTGTGTGGCAGCCTAATATGCAAAGGAGTTTTAGCTACAAAAATAAGCCCTGTATTTGCCCCATCAGAAAGGACGGTGAGGCCTGATCCTGACTTCTTGTAGCTCTCAAAAGTCGGCTGCAGAGAGCTTTTTGAATTTGGGGGAGCGCACAGTGGGACTGGATTATGCCCCCTTGCTCCACATTATGGCCATGACCCAAATTGAGAGGTACTACTATTGCCCCATGGCACAGAGCGGTAAAGCTGCAGTACTGCAGTCCAAACTCTCTGCTCATGACCTGAGTTCAATCCCGGTGGAAACTGGGTTCAGGTAGCTGGCTCAAGGTTGACTCTCAGCCTTCCATCCTTCCGAGGTCGGTCAAATGAGCAGGGGTGGAATTCTAGCAGGCGCTCATTTGCAAATTAGGCCACACACCCCTGATGGAACCAATCCTCCCAGAGCTTACAAAAAAAGAGCCTTGTAAGCTCTTGAAGGATTGGCTACATCAGGGGATGTGGCCTAATATGCAAAGGGGCTCCTGCTAGAATTCCACCCCTGGCAACATGGAACAAGCTGTTCAAATATTCTAGCAGGCGTTGTTCAAGTATTCTAGCAGGACTACCTTTACTATCTACTAATTTTTTTTTTAAAATGCACTTGGGAAATTGATTAATGTATCTCCCGGCTCCTTGTCCGGCTTGTCTCTGAAGAGGTGCGTAGAAATACTTAGTATTACAGTTTGACTGACCTTTCTGCCGCTTTTGGTTTTGCTTACAGCCAAGCCCAGCTTTGTGATCCAGCCCCAGAACACAGAAGTGTTGGTTGGGCAAAGCGTCACCTTGGAATGTGGAGTGTCGGGCCACCCCCAGCCTCACGTGGTCTGGAAGCTGAGCTCGGGGTCCCCGCTACCCCAGGACTCCCGATTCACCATCACCAGCTCAGGGGGCCTCTACATCCAAAACGTCACCTTCTCCGACCAGGGACAGTACAGCTGCAACGCCAGCAACAGTGAAGGCTCCATCCAGGCGACGGCAAATGTCATTGTACAAGGTGACTCTCTAAGGCATTGATAGTTGTTTGTAGATTGACTGTTGGGGAACACAGGGATCCTCAACCCCTGGACAATGGACCAGTACTGGTCTGTGGCCTGTTAGCAACATATTATACAACCATGGCATGAGCTGTATAATTATTTCAATATATATTACAATGCAGTAATAATGATAATAACAAGCAGAAGACATTGAATTAATATCCCGCCCTCCATTTCGAATCTCAGAGTCTCCGAGCAGCTTACAGTCTCCTTTCCCTTCCTCCCCCACAACAGACACCCTGTGAGGTGGGTGGGGCTGAGAGGGCTCTCACAGCAGCTGCCCTTTCAAGGACAGAGAGCGGCCTACAATCTCCTTTCCCTTCCTCCCCCACAACAGACACCCTGTGAGGTGGGTGGGGCTGGAGAGGGCTCTTACAGCAGCTGCCCTTTCAAGGACAGAGATCGGCCTACAATCACCTTTCCCTTCCTCCCCCACAACAGAAACCCTGTGAGGTGGGTGGGGCTGGAGAGGGCTCTCACAGCAGCTGCCCTTTCAAGGACAGAGAGCAGCCAACAATCTCCTTTCCCTTCCTCCCCCACAACAGACACCCTGTGAGGTGGGTGGGGCTGAGAGGGCTCTCACAGCAGCTGCCCTTTCAAGGACAACTCCTGCCAGAGCTATGGCTGACCCAAGGCCATTCCAGCAGCTGCAAGTGGAGAAGTGGGGAATCATACCCAGATAAGAGTCCACACAATTAACCACCACACCAAACTAATAAAAAGTGCAGGGCACATGCTACACTGCAATAAGATAAAAGTGCAGAATTGTATCATCCAGAAACCATTCCACCTCTCCCCTCTCCTTCCCGGTTCGTGGAAAAAAATGTCTTCCACAAAACCGGTCCCTGGTGCCAAAAAGGTTGGGGACCTCTGGGGTAACAGACAAAATTTCCTGTAAGAGGCAGCTGTCCTCAAGGTCAAAACTGTTAGCTAAGTGGTCTCCTTTCTTAATTTATTTTGCATCTGATACACTCAGACTGGGGGGGATTACGGGTAGTGTCTTTTTGGAATCTTTGGCTTTGCACTGATTTGATGATGTAGGCCAGGGGTTGTTTTGTAGAAAAATAGGTGGTGGAGCTCATTCGCATAACTCATTAGCATATGCTGCCGCCCCCCCCCCCCCCAGCCAAAAGCAACCCGATGCAAGAAAGGAGAGCACCGGACAAATGAGTCCTGCTTGGACCGGCTAGAGATCCAGCCAGCCCAAGCAGGCCTCACTTGCCTGGGGCTCTCGTGGGCTGCCCCCCCCACACACACACCAGTCAAAAGGCCAGCAAGCTACCCACCCCCCAAAACCACATAAGAAGTGGAGAAAGGGTGGTGTGGTCTTCTCCAGGGGTTAATGAGGGCTGCTGGAGGCGTGGCAAAGCCCCTGGTGGCTGGCTGGCTGCCCGCTCTCCTAATTCAGGGATTGTTATGCAGCCGCACCTCCTATTCAATGGACAAGGTAGGTGGGGAGAAGGAGGGGGAACCCTCAGAAAGGTTCAGGAGCTGTGCTCCTGTGAGCTCCTGCTGAATCTGAGGCCTGATGTAGGCTAAAAGTTACTATTTTAGGTACAACAGACTTTGTTAAACTATGCCTTGATGTCATATGTTTCCAGTACAAGGATAGGATATAGACTTTGTATTTTAATTTGTCTTTCTTTAGGCATTTAATTTAGGTATAGTTTATTGCAGCTGTATTTGAGCAAACGGATAATACTTTATCATTGTATCATCTATAAACCTGAAATAAAATTTATAGGGTTTTTTTTTTAAGTAATGCCAGCTTCAGGAAGATCCAGTAAGGAGAACATATGAACATATGAAGCTGCCTTATACTGAATCAGACCTTTGGTCCATCAAAGTCAGTATTGTCTTCTCAGACTGGCAGCGGCTCTCCAGGGTCTCAAGCTGAGGTTTTTCACACCTATTTGCCTGGACCCTTTTTTGGAGATGCCAGGGATTGAACCTGGGACCTTCTGCTTTCCAAGCAGATGCTCTACCACTGAGCCACCGTCCTTCCCCAAGTTTTTTTTAGCATTTAGGGATTACTTCGGCATTGGCTTGACAGTCCCCCGGTTGGGGTGGAGAATCCCTTACCCCTTGTCTTATTGCCTGCCATCTCTACAAATGGCCACAGAAGAAAATCCTTTAAAACCAGCAGCGTAGCATGTGCCCTTATAGCCATTCTGGAGAATCCCTGGAAGTGATGCAAGGGAGCTCTATGATTCACTGGAAACTCTATGATTTTACCATAGAGGTTTTGGCAATTCCTAGAGGTACCCTATGTCACTTCCCAGAAATGACATGATAGTGAACACAGCGTGGCAGCCCCTCTTCCTCAAGACTTCATGCTGGCCTGAGAACCCTGCTTTTGCACCCCTTACAGAATTTTTCATGGCTTTATTATGAGGTTGGGTGAGCACAGGAGACAGGGCTGTTTCAGTGGTGGCCCTGATAACTGGAGCTGCCCACTCACCTGGATATTTCCTCTTTGGTCTTGGCATTCTGAAGACTCATGAAGCTTTTTTTTCCAGAGGGCTTTTTGGAGGATGTCCCTGTGTAAAGCAGTATTTCCTTCTGAAATCCATCCCTTCCTCTTCCATTTGGCTTCACCCCACCCCCCCTGCAGATACCCCAAGGTTTGTGGTGGTTCCAACTGACCAGACTGTGACCGAAGGTCAAACCGTGGACTTCTTCTGCTCCGCTGAGGGGCATCCTTTGCCTGTTATCGCCTGGACACGGGCAGGTATTTCCCTGCTATCTTCTGTCACGCTTTGCAAATTTGAAGGGTGGACGGTGCAAAGGTTTTGTGCTCCCCCAACCCCAAAGTGGAGGTTAAACAAAGTGCTGCTGGTGCAGGCGACCCTCGGCATGCGTATCAAACAGTGGCCCTTATTCCAGGGCCTACTGTAAGCCCTTGGGGGAGTGGCTACATCATGAGGGCAGAGCCTAAAATGCAAAGGAGTTCCTGCTACAAAAAAAGCCCTGCTCTTTCACACATATTGTGTGGCTCTCGAAGCCCCTACTGCCCCATTGGCTGGCTTGGAGAAGGCATGTGTCTCTTTAAACCACTTTTCCAAGCCCAGCCAGCCAGTGGCTTGAAGAAAGTACTAATAGTTAGTTGCTTCCTTTCCTCTCCTGCCTCCCCGCTATGTATTTGCTTCCCTCCCTCCCTGTCTTGCAGTTCCCAATAGGGTTGCCAAGTCCAATTCAAGAAATATCTGGGGACTTTGAAGGTGGAGCCAGGAGACTTTGGGGGGTGGAGCCAGGAGACATTAGGGGTGGAGCCAAGATCAAGGCTGTGACAAGCATAATTGAACTCCAAAGGAAGTTCTGGCCATCACATTTAAAGGGACGGCACACCTTTTCAATGCCTTCCTTCCATAGGAAATAATGGATAGGGGCACCTTCTTTTGGGGCTCATAGAATTGGACCCCCTGGTCCAATCTTTTTGAAACGTGGGGGGTATTTTTGGGAGAGGCACTAGATGCTATACTGAAAATTTGGTGCCTCTACCCCAAAAAAACAGCCCCCCCAGAGCCCCAGATACCCGCGGATCAATTCTCCATGATTTTCTATGGGAATAAATCTCCATAGGGAATAATAGAGTTCCCAGCAGACATTTCCCTCCCCTCCCCCCACTTTCTGACAACTCTGAAGCGAAGGGAGGGCCTCCAAACCGGGGGATCCCCTGCCCCCACCTGGGGATTGGCAACCCTAGTTCCCAAACATCTGACATTCTTGTCTTGTGCCTCTCAAACATCTGATGTTTATTCCATGTGGCTCTTACATTAAGCGCGTTTAGCCACCCCTGTTCTATGGTGAACCATAGAATACAGGCGAACTCTCTCCCCAAATTGGTTTAATGGTTTCTTAGATTTATATCCCGCCCTCCCCACCAAAGCATGTTCAGGGCGGCTCACAATCAATAAAATCACAATAACATTTCAACACATCATTACATCAAAATTAGAATTTAAAAATTCCCCCCTCCACAGGGCCGCTGGTCTCCAGGAATCTCCCAGGTCAGAACTCTATCTTCCCCCCATTTATTTTCCAGCATTCCACCAGGGCTTTCGTAGCAGAAACTCCTTTACATTTTGGGCCACACACCCCTGATGTAGCCAATCCCCCTGGAGCTTACAGTAGGCCCTGTACGAAGAGCCTTTAAGCTCTTGGAGGACTGGCTACATCAGGGAGGTGTGGCCTAATATGCAAAGGAGCTGCTGCCACCAAAAAAGCCCTGCATTCCACCATCATCCTAAGTAGACATTGCAAGGAGAGGGGCTGGAAACCTGTTCAAGCAGGTCCCATTGGAAAGGAAAACACTGCACAAGAGAAGTAGGAGCTTGAAGTCAGCTCCGTTGTCCAAATGAAAGGAAAGGTCCCTTGTACAAGCACCAGTCACTTCCGACTCTGGGGTGACGTTGCTTTCACAACGTTTTCACGGCAGACTTTTGACAGGGTGGTTTGCCATTGCCTTCCCCAGTCTTCTACACTTTCCCCCCATCAAGCTGGGGACTCATTTGACCGACCTCGGAAGGATGGAAGGTTGAGTCGACCTGGAGCCGGCTACCTGAACCCAGCTTCCGCTGGAATCGAACTCAGGTCGTGAGCAGAAGACAGCACTGCAGCTTTACCACGCTGCGCCACGGGGCTCCGTTTGTCCAAATGAATACTCCGTTAGAAGTCCAGAAAGATCAGCTGGCTGTGCAGAGCACAAATACCAAACTTCTAACTGAAGCTTAATTGGTTTTCGGCTGCTTTTGAGGGATTAGGTTTTGGCTCCGGGGCCCTCATTCCACTCCCTGAAAAGCAGCTGAGCTGCCTCCAAGTTTTAAAAGGCAAGATGAAATTAAAAGGCAGTTACGGAATCATTCAGTGTCTGCTTCTGTCTATATGTGCATAGACAGCAAGGGGCTGTAGGGGGGGCCTGGCACAACCAAAGCCTTCCCCTCGTGTTGCCTGCTGGCTCTGGGAGTCAGAGGCTGATCGCCTCTAAGCGCGGAGGCTCCTTTCATTCACCAGGGCTAGTAGCCATCGATAGATGAATCCAGGGGTTGTTTTGTAGAAAAACAGGTGGTGCAACTCGCCAGCACAACTCATTGGCATATGCCCCTCCCCCAGCCAAAAGCAACCTGATGCAAGAAAGGAGAGCCCCAGGTGAGCGAGGCCTGTTTGGGTTGGCTGGAGATCCAGCCAGCCCAAGCAGGCCTCGCTCTCCAGGGGCTCTCCTGAGTCCACCTCCCACAGTAGGGTTGCCAATTTTTTTATTTATTTTATTTATTTATTTGGGATTTATATCCCGCCCTTCCCACAAGTGGCTCAGGGCGGCAATCCCCAGGTGGGGGCAGGGGATCCCCCGGTTTGGAGACCCTCCCCCCGCTTCAGGGTCATCAGAAAGCGGGGGGAGGGGAGGGAAATGTCTGCTGGGAACTCTATTATTCCCTATGGAGATTTATTCCCATAGAAAATCATGGAAAATTGATCCGCGGGTATCTGGGGCTCTGGAGGGGCTGTTTTTGGGGTAGGGGCACCAAATTTTCAGCATAGCATCTAGTACCTCTCCCCAAAATACCCTCCAAGTTTCAAAAAGATTGGACCAGGGGGTCCAATTCTATGAGCCCCAAAAGAAGGTGCCCCTATCCTTCATGACTTCCTATGGAAGGAAGGCATTGAAAAGGTGTGCCGTCCCTTTAAATGTGATGGCCAGAACTCCCTTTGGAGTTCAATTATGCTTGTCACACCCTTGATCTTGGCTCCACCCCAATGTCTCCTGGCTCCACCCCCAAAGTCCCCAGATATTTCTTGAATTGGACTTGGCAACCCTATCCCACAGTCAAAAGGCCAGGAAGCCACCCGCCACCCAAAATCACATAAGAAGCAGAGAAAGGGTGGTGTGGTCTTCTCCAGGGGTTAATGAGGGCTGCTAGGGGCGTGGCAAAACCCCTGGTGGCTGGCTGGCTGCCTGCTCTGCAGGGATTGTTATGCAGCTGCACCTAATATTCAGAGGACAAGGTGAGGGGAGGGAGAGGAAGGTTCAGGTGCTGCGCTGCTGCGAACGCCTGCTGAATCTGAGGCCTGGATGTATCCTCCGTGGATCTATCGAAACCCCTTTTTAAAGCTGTCTGTGCCTTTGGCCATCAGAACTTGGAGTGAATAATTCCAACAGAATAAAACCTTTTTCCTTTTCACTTAGCGCCGTATCGTGTAACAAAAACGTAGGCCTCAGTAACACAACAGCACAGTGATCTTTTAAAGGCCAAAGAATTAACTCCTTCGCAGCGTGCCGCCCCCAAAGTCCATCTCTTTCCTCTTGGGGGCGGGCAAAGAAGTCACCGGCCGAACCCTCCGGCTTCCAAAATAAGGGCCCCAGGTGAACTTCCTAATTGATTCTGCAGCCCTGAATCAATAATTCTAAAATTACAATTAACAGCTTAAGTCTTCCTCCCTTACCAGTTAGCATACGCAAATCACACAAGCTGAATGATGCTATTTCAATCCATTTCAGCGACTGCTTGCAAGTAGATGTGGCCATTTCACGCAGCAAAAACCCTATGCAAAGTTCATTGGAAGTGGATTGAAAGTGTGATCAAAAGTGTATTGTTTACTGCGTGTGAAAGCATAGTTACCTTACCTGAAACAAGAGGCGACAAAGAGCCAATGATTAAGATTTTAGTTTCCCAGGAGAGGCAGTCTCGTTTCCCTCCTCTGCTTTCCAAACATTCATTCATTCATTCCTATTTATAAACTGCCTTCCTCACTGAAGCAGACTCAGGGTAGCAAACAAAGCCAATAGGCAAAATGAAATACATTAAAAACAATTACAATTACTGCATTAAAACTATTTAAAACAGCCAATATATTAAATGCTGTATTTGGACTATATTTGTGGTGGCACTGTAGCAGTTCTCTCCAGATGTGATTTGAATCCAGGGCTTTTTTTGTAGTAGCAACTCCTTTGCATATTAGGCCACACCCCTCTGATGTAGCCAATCTTCCAAGAGCTTACAGGGCTCTTATTCCAGGGCCTACTGTAAGCTCTTGAAGGATTGGCTATATCAGGGGGTGTGGCCTAATATGCAAAGGGTTCTTGCTACATAAAAAAAGGCCAGGCTGTATGGAGATCAATTCAATTTTATCTAGACGAGATACCAGCTCAATATGACCAGGCAGCGATAACACATTTAGTAGACCAAAGCTTGGTGGGAGAGCTCCCTACCGCACCCTTCTGTATCTAGAGGCTCCACCCCTTCCGGCTCATCCCATTACAAGCTAGGGGGTCGCAGCAATATGGGACTTTCTGCTTGCAAAACATGTGCTTCATCTCTAAGCCATAGCCCCTCCCCAACATGTGACTGTTGCTATTAGGTGGGCCGTTGCCAAGCGACCGGAGACACAGCATCCTCTCCACCGGCACCCTGAGGGTGGTCCGAGTGGCCCTTCATGACCAAGGCCAGTACGAGTGCCACGCCATCAGCGCTATTGGTGTCCGGAACTTTCCGGTGCAGCTCTGGGTGACACCACGAGGTATGTTTGCATGTGACATTCTACTTCCTGGGGGTTTCCAGCTTCATGTTTCCTCTGGAACTTATATGAGAAACGTCTTGGGAACAGCCAAACCCCCTGATTGGCTGTTCTCAAGATGTTTCTCATATAAGTTCCACCCTTTCTTCCCTAAAGGTGAAACGGGGAGAACCGGGTTTGAATCCCCACTCCTCCACTTGCACCTACTGGAATGGCCTTGGGTGAACCATAGCTATTTCAGAGGTTGTCCTTGAAAGAGCAGCTGCTGTGAGAGTCCTCTCAGTCTCACCCACCTCATAGGGTGTCTGTTGTGGGGGGAGAAGATATAGGAGATTGTAAGCCTCTCTGAGTCTCTAAATCAGAGAGAAGGGTGGAGTATAAATCTGCAGTCGTCTTCTTCTTCTTCTAACAGGGCAGGAAAAGTCCAGAAAAGGGCCACTACAATGATTAAAGGGTTGGAACACTTTCCCTATGAAGAAAGATTAAAACGCTTGGGACTCTTTAGCATGGAGAAACGTCAACTGCGGGGTGACATGATAGAGGTTTACAAGATTATGCATGGGATGGAGAAGGCAGAGAAAGAAGGACTCTTCTCCCTTTCTCACAATACGAGAACTCGTGGGCATTCAATGAAATTGCTGAGCAGTCGGGTTAGAACGAATAAAAGGAAGTCCTTCTTCACTCAAAGGGTGATTAACGTGTGGAATTCACTGCCACAGGAGGTGGTGGCGGCTACAAGCATAGCCAGCTTCAAGAGGGGATTGGATAAGCATATGGAGCAGAGGCCCATCAGTGGCTATTAGCCACAGCCTGTTGTTGGAACTCTCTGTCTGGGGCAGTGATGCTCTGTATTCTTGGTGCTTGTGGGGGGGGGGGCACAGTGGGAGGGCTTCTAACCCCACTGGTGGACCCCCTGATGGCACTTGGGGTTTTTGGCCACTTTGTGACACAGTGTTGGACTGAATGGGCCATTGGCCTGATCCAACATGGCTTCTCTTACGTTCTTATGTTAATGAAATTGCTGAACAGTTGGGTTAGAATGGATAAAAGGAAGTCCTTCTTCACCCAATGGCTGATTAACACCCAGAATTCACTGCCACAGGAGGTGGTGGTGGCTACAAGCATAGCCAGCTTCAAGAGGGGATTGGATAAGCATATGGAGCAGAGGTCCATCAGTGGCTATTAGTCACAGTGGATTGTTGGAACTCTCTGTGTGGGGCAGGGATGCTCTGTATTCTTGGTGTTTGGGAGGGGGCAACAGTTGGAGGGCTTCTAGTATCCTAGCCCCACTGGTGGACCTCCTGATGGCACCTGGGTTTTTTGGCCACTGTGTGACACAGAGTGTTGGACTGGATGGGCCATTGGCCTGATCCAACATGGCTTCTCTTATGTTCTTATATTCTTACATTCTAACAGTGATTCCAGTGTTCCTTCACCCACCACAAGATATGGTGGCAGAGACTGGGCAGGACATAGACATTATCTGTGCCACCCAAGGGGACCCACAGCCCACCATAACGTGGGCCAAGGTAAGGGCAGTGATCACCCGGAAGTTTCACTTTGAAGACCCAAAGGCTTGAGGCCTACATATCGTTGGGATCTCCTGGTCTCTTGTGTTCTTATACAATCTTTAAGGTCACCTAAGAGCTCGCTTTGGCTGCACCAACTGCATGCTAGTATGAAGATGGGGGACACTTAAAACAACATTCTTGGCTGTTACCTGGCAATGTTGGGGGCACTGGTGTTATTGGGGCACTGGAGTTATGCAGGCCTCATTTGGGGCAGGATCTCACAGGAGTGGCGCTCCAGAACCTCTAAATTTTATTTTGCTCTTTCTTTCTTATCCCTCTCCCCAAAAGACTTGCTTCTGGGCTCTATTGTTCAACCCTCCTGTAAGAATTTTGCTGAATGCTAAGATTTGACAAACTTTCTAATATTCTTCCCCACAAAAAATGGGAGAATAACCAAAACATAGAAAGCAGACTGATGGAAATCTTCATCATGCCACTGTGGCCACATAGGAGAAAGTAACTGGATAAACATATGGCACAGAGGTCCATCAGTGGCTATTAGCCACAGTGTATTGTTGGAACTCTCTGTCTGGGGCAGTGATGCTCTGTATTCTGGGTGCTTGGAGGGCCACATTGGGAGGACTTCTAAAATCCTGGCCCCACTGATGGACCTCCTGATGGCACCTTGTTTTTTTCTTTGGCCATTGTGTGACACAGAGTGTTGGACTGGATGGGCCACTGGCCTGATCCAACATGGCTTCTCTTATATTCTTATGTGACACAGAGTGTTGGACTGGATGAGCCACTGGCCTGATCCAACATGGCTTCTCTTATGTTCTTATGTGCCACAGAGTGTTGGACTGGATGGGTCACTGGCCTGATCCGACGTGGCTTCTCTTATGTTCTTATGTGCCACAGAGTGTTGGACTGGATGGGTCACTGGCCTGATTCAACATGGCTTCTCTTATGTTCTTATGTGACACAGAGTGTTGGACTGGATGGGCCACTGGCCTGATCCAACATGGCTTCTCTTATATTCTTATGTGACACAGAGTGTTGGACTGGATGAGCCACTGGCCTGATCCAACATGGCTTCTCTTATGTGCCACAGAGTGTTGAAGTGGATGGGCCACTGGCCTGATCCAACAGGGCTTCTCTTATGTTCTTATGTGCCACAGAGTGTTGGACTGGATGGGCCACTGGCCTGATCCAACATGGCTTCTCTTATGTTCTTATGTGCCACAGAGTGTTGGACTGGATGGGCCACTGGCCTGATTCAACATGGCTTCTCTTATGTTCTTATGTGCCACA
Organism: Heteronotia binoei; assembly: GCF_032191835.1. Lineage (NCBI taxonomy): Eukaryota > Metazoa > Chordata > Lepidosauria > Squamata > Gekkonidae > Heteronotia > Heteronotia binoei. Next base: position 16,604,105 of record NC_083224.1, read on the forward strand.
GAGTGTTGGACTGGATGGGCCACTGGCCTGATCCAACATGGCTTCTCTTATGTTCTTATGTGCCACAGAGTGTTGGACTGGATGGGTCACTGGCCTGATTCAACATGGCTTCTCTTGTGTTCTTAATTTAAAAAGTGTGATGGGGAAAAGGTTTATTATGACAAGTATAGTTCTGAAAGCATTTTAAGGTAGATGCTGAGCTGATATAATTTGGTCCACCTTTCGATGATGTCAGGGGTGTACGGCATATGCAAATGCGTTGTGCTGATGAGCTCCACCACCTCTTTTTCTACAAAATGACCCCTGAGCGGTGCTATGCAAACACGGGGCCTCGTGTTATTTTTGAGCAGCACTAGGTGTGTGCCAGAGTTTCTTTCTAAAACTGAGTGCAGGATCGTGACCGGGGGGGTGGCCATACTTGCTTAACATAAGAGCTACATAGAATGAATGTCAGATGTTTGAGAGCTGAAAGACAGGAACATCAGATGTTTTGGAGCTGCAAGACAAAGAAGGGAGGGAGGGAGGGAGGAAAATAGATGGGGCAGAGGGAGGTGGAGGTGAAAAGAGAGCACCTTTAAATGCATTCTCTCCAAGTCATCAGATGATTTCAAGAAGTGATTTAAAGAGATAAATGGTTTCTCCTAGCCAGCCAATGGGGCAGGGGGACTTGAAGAGCCACGCAATACGCGTGAAAGAGCCACAAGTGGATCTCGAGCCACAGTTTGGCCACTCTGATCGTGACCATGGCATCATAACAGCACTGGAGGCTCAGTGCCATCTACATCTGCTGCGAAATGGAAAAACCCAAGGCATTTTAAATAGCAGGAACTCCTGTGCATATTAGGCCACACCCTCCTGATGTAGCCAATCCTCCAAGAGCTTAGAAGGCTCTTTTTTTGTAAGCTCTTGGAGGATTGGCTACATCAGGAGGTGTGGCCTAATATGCAAAGGCATTCCTGGTACCAAAAAAGCCCTGGGGAAACCTCATCTCACAATACAGAAGAAACAGAGTACCCGATGCCATGCGGCATCCCTGTTGCAAGTGCCAGTTCTGCAACGTGAAAAAGGAAGGACCCTCATGCGGAATAAGCCCTGTGTTGGCTGTTTAAGAGCTGCCAAACTTCCATGTGGAAGCATCGTGTCATTTGTGCAGAAAAGGGCAACTGGAATGATTAAAGGGTCGGAACACTTTCCCTTCGAAGAAAGGTTGAAACGCTTGGGGCTCTTTGGCTTGGAGAAACATCGACTGAGGTGACATGATAGAGGTTTACAAGATTATGCACAGGATAGAGAAGGTAGAGAAAGAAGGACTTTTCTCCCTTTCTCACAATATGAGAACACGTGGACATTCAATGAAATTGCTGAGCAGTCGGGTTAGAACGGATAAAAGGAAATACTTCTTCACCCAAAGGGGGATTAACACCCGGAATTCACTGCCACAGGAGGTGGTGGCAGCTATAAGCATAGACAGCTTCAAGAGGGGATTGGATAAACATATGGAGTAGAGGTCCATCAGTGGCTATGAGCCACAGCATATTGTTGGAACTCTGTCTGGGGCAGTGATGCTCTATGTTCTGGGTGCTTGGAGGGGGGCGCAGTGGGAGGGCTTCTAGCCTCACTGGCAGACCTCCTGATGGCACTTGGGGTTTTTGGCCACTGTGTGACACAGTGTGTTGGACTGGATGGCCCATTGGCTTGATCCAACATGGCTTTTCTTATGTTCTTATGACCAATATGCGTCCAATAAAGGGCCGATTTTTTCCCCTCTTGCTTCTTTCTGAATGGAGTCGTAGCCCTCAGCCCCTTTAAGACCAACAAAGTTTTATTCAGAATGTAAGCTTTCGTCTGCTGGAAGCACACTTCATCACACAATAGGATGGAATGGCAAGCAGTCCTAAATATAGAGAAAGTGGGCAGTGAATTAGTATGCAAAATCATGGAAATGTTTGTTAGCAGATTAAACGAATCACAATTTGGGGTCTGGTGATGGTTAGTTTATGTTAACTCGGCTGCAACAACAAGGGACAATATAAGTCAGAATAGCAGACTGAACCTGTTGTCATGTTAGCTCTGGGTTTTAAACGAGGGCATTAGTTTCTCAGAGGTTTAATTTAAACATGTAACCCAAATATAAACATCATTTGAGTTTGTCATTAGGAAAAAAAAAAGAACACATTGAAATATCGTGGAAGATGGGTTAGGATATATAATGAGATAAAGGGTTTACTTCACAATGCAAACTTTCATGCACATACCTCTAGTGCCATCTGGTGGCCGCATAAGTTAAATACAATGGCTTGCTGTGCTTGTTTGAAACTGATCCAAGAACAATGTCTGTGTGAACTAGCCCTTAAATTCGGGGTGTCGAACTCATTTCTTACGAAGGCCGGATCTGACATATATGAGACCTTGCTGGGCTGGGCTGGGTCGTATTGGGCCGGGCCATGTGTACCTATTTAAGATTAGGTACCAGAGACATAAACTTTTTAAAGGAAACAAACACTACTAAAATGTTTTATTTTTTTTTAACTTAAAACATGTTTAAAACATTAGCACTTGTTGGTCTTAAAGGTGCTTTCTTTGTATTTCTCCCATGGGATCCAGGGAACTGGGCAAAGGAAGCTCTGGCTCTTTCCTTCCTTCCCCAGGGGACCAGGAGGGGGAGGAGCCTCAGCCAATGGAGACAATTGAAGTTTTGCTCTGTAGCTCCTGTGCGATTGAGGAAGCCTGGCAAAGTGAGCTGTGATGCAGAAGGAAGCAAGAGAGAGAGAGAGAAGGAAGTAGATGACAGTTGCTCAGGGGCCTGATGGGAGCCCTCTGGGGGCCTAATTCAGTGCCCGGGCCGCATGTTTGACACCCCTGCCTTAAATGCTCAGAATACGCTTGCTGATTTTTCAGGGGAGTTGGATGTGCTGACTGACCTTGTGCGTGGCTTGACAGACGCCCCATTAACAGACATTTGGTTTTGTCCTGACTTTCTGAGACACAAAACATAGTTAAATCATTCACACAAGCACGGCTTTTTTCGTAGCAGGAACTCTTTTGCACATTAGGCCACACACCCCGATGTAGCCAATCCTCACAGAGCTCTTCGTCCAGGGCTCCTGTAAGCTCCAGGAGGATTGGCTACATGGGGGGTGGGGCGTGGCATAATATGCAAAGGAGTTCCTGCTACAAAAAAAGCCCAGCACACAAGACTGGCTTGACCTGTGGTAATCTGCTAAAACAGACAACTCTTTTATTCTCACGCTAATTTGAGCAAAAATTGTTCTTCTGAGTCACCCCTGCGTCTTAAGTCAAATTCCACGCGAGCTTCAGAAAAATCTTTCCCTGCATAACAGGAAGGCATTCAGATCACAGAGAGTGGGAAGTTCCGGATCAGCCGAGAAGGGACGCTGTCCATCCGAGATCTGGGGAAGGCGGATCAAGGGAGATACGAGTGCATCGCCAGAAATACCTTTGGGTTCACCTCCAGCACTATGCAGCTGACCGTCATCGGTACGACAAATCTTGTTCTTCGCTTGTTGGTTTCTATGAGCGAGTTGACGTGTGGCTTTTCCCATCCTTACACAGACAGCCAGTTTGGTGTAGTGGTCAAGTGCCTGGACTCTTATCTGGGAGAACCAGGTTTAATTCCCCACTCCTCTACATGCAACTGCTGGAGTGGCCTTGGGCCGTCATAACTCTGTCAGAGCCGTTCTGCTCAAGAGCAGTTATGGAAGAGTTCTCTCAGCCCCACCTAGCTCGCAAGGTATCTGCTGTGGGGAAAGGAAGGGAAAGGAGATTGTAAGCCACTCTGAGACTCTTTTGGGTAGTGAAGGGCAGGATATAAACCCAATCTCCTCCTCCTCCTCGTCTTCTTCTCCTCCTCCTCCTCCTCCTTCCTTCTCCTCCTCCTCCTCCTCCTTCCTTCTCCTCCTTCCTTCTTTCTTCTGTTCCTCCTCCTCCTCCTCTTCTACAGCCATTTGCTGTGATTAAAATGCATGGACTTTTGCTCTGAGACTTTAAAAATCAGTGTAGCCTTCCCTGGTGTGTGTGTGTGTGTGTGTGTGTGTGTGTGTGTGTGTAGGCTATGTGGGAAATATGTGTGGTGCAAACGAAACAGCAGCACCTAGCAATCATACAGAAGGGAAAACAGATCTTAAAGTGTAGGGTGTGAACAAAGCACGGTCTTTCATGCTTAAGTACTGTGACAAGTACATGTTGTAAGCTAGATAGCCAGTTTGGTGTAGTGGTGAAGTGTGCGGACTCTTATCTGGGAGAACCGGGTTTGATTCCCCACTCCTCCACTTACAGCTGCTGGAATGGCCTTGGGTCAGCCATAGCCCTGGCAGAGGTTGTCCTTGAAAGGGCAGCTGCTGTGAGAGCCCTCTCCAGCCCCACCCACCTCACAGGGTGTCTGTTGTGGGGGGAGAAGATACAGGAGATTGTTGTCCTTGAAAGGGCAGCTTCTGGGAGAGCCCTCTCAGCCCCACCCACCTCACAGGCTGTAATGGAGGGAGAAGATATAAGAGATTGGTGTCCTTGAAAGGGCAGCTGCTGTGAGAGCCCTCTCAGCCCCACCCACCTCACAGGGTGTCTGTTGTGGAGGGAGAAGATACAGGAGATTGTTGTCCTTGAATGGGCAGCTTCTGGGAGAGCCCTCTCAGCCCCACCCACCTCACAGGGTGTCTGTTGTGGAGGGAGAAGATACAGGAGATTGTTGTCCTTGAATGGGCAGCTTCTGGGAGAGCCCTCTCAGCCCCACCCACCTCACAGGGTGTCTGTTGTGGGGGGAGAAAACATAGGAGATTGTTGTCCTTGAAAGGGCAGCTGCTGTGAGAGCCCTCTCAGCTTCACCCACTTCACAGGGTGTCTGTTGTGGGGGGAGAAGACATAGGAGATTGTTGTCCTTGAAAGGGCAGCTTCTGGAAGAGCCCTCTCAGCCCCACCCACCTCACAGGGTGTCATGGAGGGAGAAGATATAGGAGATTGGTGTCCTTGAAAGGGCAGCTGCTGTGACAGCCCTCCCAGCCCCATCCACCTCACAGGGTGTCTGTTGTGGTGGAAGAAGATATAGGAGATTGTAAGCCGCTCTGAGTTTCTGATTCAGAGGGAAGGGCGGGGTATAAATCTGCACTCTTCTTCTAGCAAACTGATAAAGAGCTCGTGTGTTTGAAATATGTTGGTCTGAAGAACAGACCGCGAACATCTCTAAGGACTGCATCATTAACTATCATGGTTGTCTTTCCCTGTTTCTAAAAAGCAACCAACGTTGTCCGTAGCGGTGACACTTTTGTCGCCACCTCGATCCAGGAGGCCATCAGCAGTGTGGACCACGCGATCAATTCCACCCGAACTGAACTGTTCAGCAAGTAAGATTGCCTTGGAGACTAATTCACATCCCAGGTAGACGTACGGGCGACGGGTCCTTCTATTGGGATTTTTGGCTAATATAGCGGAGTTTTACCCTCTCATAGAAGCCTGATGCTTTGTGCAGTAAATAAATCTTCCAAGAAGGGAACTGCAAAAAAAGGTAAACTGACATTTATTTAGTTTACATTCAGTTTGCTGCCAAAAGAGGAGAAAGAAGCCTAATCTAGAGTGCTTTCCCTATCACAAATGGTCATAGGGTTGCCCAGGGGTGGAATTCTAGCAGGAGCTCCTTTGCATATTAGACCGCACACCTCTGATGTAGCCAATCCTCCAAGACCTTACAAGGCTATTTTTTTCTAATCTCTTGGAGGATTGGCTACATCAGGAGAGTGTGGCCTAATATGCAAAGGGGCTCCGGCTAGAATTCCACCCCTGGGGTTGCCAATCCCCAGGTGGGGCAGGGTAAAGGTACAAAAACCTCCGCGAAAACCAGCTTCAACAGTAAAGAAATTTAATAGATGTTGGAAATATAGAAAACACGAAGGTTCTTTCTTTCACATGCGGTGGACTTGTGAAATACAACAAGAAATCTCCAAAATTTTGGGTTATGACTTTAAGAAAACTGCAGAGACTTTTTTGCTTGGATTACAATTAGAAAAATTTCCAAAGGAAGACAGGACTTTAATTTGGTATTTGCTCTCAGCTGCTAGGACATTGTATGCGCAGTTGTGGAAACAGGGAAAAATACCAGAGAAATGAGATTGGATTGTGAAAGTTTTATCATGGAGTGGGATGGACAAATTAACTAAAACGTTAAGAGACTACGATTTAGATATATTCAAAAAGGAGTGGAAGAAATTTAAAGGATATATGGAGAAAGAGTGGAATATAAAAAGAGATTGGACAATTTTTTAGTATTAATGAGAAAAGAATAGTATTGAACTTTGATTGGTTAGCGGTACCTTTATAATTGAATTTAAATTTATAACTTCGGGGAAGTCAAATATTGGAGGGAGGGGGAGTTGAAATATCATATGGGTTAGTATAGAAAAGAGACAATTAAATATTGTAACCATATGTTATTAATAAAGTGTTAAAACGAACAGTAAAGAAATTTAAGTGCAACTTAGATCTCTAAGAATATTGAAGCGTTGCTCTCCTAGGAAAGAATTTTAGTAATGTACTCTTGAAGCTCGTTGAAGCACTATGTGAAACAGAGAGAATAGCGCAACTCTGTCACGTTCTGATGCCTTGCTGCATTACATCAATCTACTCATCTGTTCACCAAAAAAAGATTGGAGCGCCGCACTCCGTTTGAATATTGACCTTTTTTCACCACAGCCCGGATTTTCAGTTCGAGAAATGTCATGCTTAAAGACTTAAGTACTATGAGTACAGGTGTGGTCAGTGTTCTGTCACTTTAGTGTGATTTGCTTCACTTTTGATATGTTTAGTTTCGTTAGAAGTATTTTTGTAAATTACACTTAAATTTCTTTACTGTTAAAGCTGGTTTTCGTGGAGGTTTTTGTACCTTAACCCTGCTCCACATATCAGCCTTTCTCTGTCATGTTAAGGCAGAGGATCCCCCGGTTTGGGGGCCCTCCCCCTGCTTCACGGTCATTAGAAGGGGGGGGGGAGAATGTCTGCTGGACACTCCATTATTCCCTATGGAGACCGATTCCCATAGGGTCTAATGGAGAATTGATCTGTGGGTATCTGGGGCTCTGAGGGGGCTCTTTTTTGATATAGAGGCACCAAATTTTCAGCATAGCATCCAGTGCCTCTCCCAAAAATACCCTCCAAGTTTCAAAAGGATTAGACCAGGGGGTCCAATTCTATGAGCCCCCCAAAAAGGTGCCCCTATCCTTCATTATTTCCAATGGAGGGAAGGCATTTAAAACGTGTGTGTTTTAAAGGTGATGGCCAGAACTCCCTTTGGAGTTCAATTATGCTTGTCCCAACTTTGCTCCTGGCTCCACCCCCAATGTCTCCTGGCTCCGCCCCCAAAGTCCCCAGATATTTCTTGAATTGGACTTGGCAAACCTAAATAGTCACCTTGTCCAGCCCCATGTGTGCAGAAGTATGAGGGCACTGTGTATACAGAAGAGACCTCCAGAAACATGTGTCTCCATGGAAGGCCATGTGAAGGAAGAGGGAGGGGGGGAAGTTCCCAGGTTAAGATGAAGAGAGGCATCCCATTCAAGAAGATAACAGTTTCCTGCATTGTGCAAGGGGTTGGACTAGATGACCCTGGAGATCTCTTCCAACTCTTTGATTCTATGAACACCCAGGGGTGGAATTCTAGCAGCAGCACCTTTGCATATTAGGCCACACACACCCCTGATGTAGCCAATCCTCCAAAAGCTTACAAAAGAAGAAGAAGAAGAAGATAGAAGAAGATATTGGATTTATATCCCACCCTCCACTCCAAAGAGTCTCAGAGAGGCTCACAATCTCCTTTCCCTTCCTCCCCCACAACAGACACCCTGTGAGGTAGATGAAGATATTGGATTTATATCCCGCCCTCCACTCCAAAGAGTCTCAGAGCGGCTCACAAGCTCCTTTCCCTTCCTCCCCCACAACAGACACCCTGTGAGGTAGATGAAGATATTGGATTTATATCCCGCCCTCCACTCCAAAGAGTCTCAAAGCGGCTCACAATCTCCTTTCCCTCCCCCCCCCACAACAGACACCCTGTGAGGTAGATGAAGATATTGGATTTATATCCCGCCCTCCACTCCAAAGAGTCTCAGAGCAGCTCACAATCTCCTTTCCCTTCCCCCCCCCCCCACAACAGACACCCTGTGAGGTAGATGAAGATATTGGATTTATATCCCGCCCTCCACTCCAAAGAGTCTCAGAGCGGCTCACAATCTCCTTTCCCTTCCTCCCCCACAACAGACACCCTATGAGGTGGGTGGGGCTGGAGAGGGCTCTCACAGCAGCTGCCCTTTCAAGGACAACCTCTGCCAGAGCTATGGCTGACCCAAGGCCATTCCAACAGGTGCAAGTGGAGGAGGAGGGAATCAAACCCGGTTCTCCCAAATAAGAGTCCATGCACTTAACCACTACACCAAACTGGCTCTCCCTTGTAAGCTCTTTGAGGATTAGCTACATCAAGGGGAGTGTGGCCTAACATGCAACGGAGCTCCTTCTAGAATTCCTCCCCTGTGAACACCTATACCTGCTTAGAGTGATGTAGCATCCCCCAGCATCTAGGCATGCTGAGTCACTCACTCCAGCAACTTCTGTGTGGGTGTGAGAAGCTTGTGTTGTTAGGTGGGAAAGTTTGTGGTTCCTGGGAAGGGAACCATCAGGAGGGTGCTGATACGCCACAGGGACTTGGCTCACTGTCAGCCACCAGTTGTGTAGGAGGCAACAGAGGTTGAATCCTGGATCTGTGCTGCAGCCACCTTGATCTGAGCTTCAGGGGCCTGGTTGGTGGGAAAAGGCAAAAGGGTATACCTTGCTTGGGTTAACAAAAAGAATCCCTTGAACTGATTCTTTCCCTCCCATCCACCCTCCTGGATCTTAAATAGAAGCAGGGCTCTTTTTCTAGCAGGAGCTCCTCTGCGTATTAGGACACGCCCCCCTGATGTAGCCACTCCTCCAAGAGGTTAGATCAGGGGTGGCCAACGGTAGCTCTCTAGATGTTTTTTTGCCTACAACTCCCATCAGCCCCAGCCAGCATGGCCAATGGCTGGGGCTGATGGGAGTTGTAGGCAAAAAAACATCTGGAGAGCTACCGTTGGCCAACCCCGGCTTAGAGGGCTTTTAGTACAGGGCCTATTGTAAGCTCCACGAGGATTGGCTACATCAGGGGGGCATGGCCTAATATTCAGAGGAGCTCCTGCTAGAAAAAGAGCCCTGAATAGAAGTGAATGAAATAATGCAGGGAAAATTTTGAATGACTTCCTGCCAGTTAAAACCTTTACTTACTAAAAATTATCTCTGAATAGAAGGCCCAAAACTCCTAACGAGCTGCTTGCCCTTTTCCGTTATCCACGGGATCCGTACACCCTTGAGACAGCCCGGGCTGGTGAGATCTTTGAAAGGACCCTACAATTGATCCAGGAACATGTGCAGCAAGGATTAGTTGTGGACATGAATGGAACAGGTATAATGCGACACCGGGCAATATCTGGCATTAAATCATGAACGGGTGACCCTTCTAATGGAAGGATTAGCCAAAGCAAGCCCTTTTGGCATTAATAGTGCCTTTCAAGAGGGCGAATTTTGTTTCTCTAAATGCACCGAATTTTGCAATTCTGCCAAATGTAAGCATATGATAGAGCATATTTGCACGAATGCCAAACCACGGGGATATCTGTCATTAAATCATTAACAGGTAGCCCTTCTGGTGGAGGAACTAACCAAAGCAATCCTTTTTGGCACTAATAGTGCCTTCCAAGATGACAAATGTTGTTTCTCTATATGCACCAAATTCTGCTGAATGTAAGCATATGGATAGAGCATATTTGAACAAATGCAGAACTACGGGGATATCTGCCATTAAATCATTAACAGGTAGCCTTTCTGATGGAGGAACTAACCAAATCAAGCCTTTTTGGCACTAATGGTGCCTTTCAAGAGGGCGAATTTTGTTTCTCTATATGCACCAAATTCTGCTGGATGTAAGCATATGTATAGAGCATATTTGTACAAATGCAGAACTACGTAAACCAATTGTCTAATTCGGTAGAAGGCAACTTCAGATGTCCGGGTCCTAACTTTGCATATCCTATGGAGACTAAGTATGCATTGAAAAGCCTGCTTCGGTGGGGAGGGCAGGATATAAATCTAATAAACTAAACTTTAAAAGGAATTGTTTATATGTATACAGACTTTCTTTCATAAGAGCTAGAAGCTCCAGAAATTTCCTGGGAGAGTCTATGGAAAAACACCAGAGTTTAGATCAGGGGTGGCCAAACTTGCTTAACGTAAGAGCCACATAGAATAAACATCAGGTGTTTTGAGAGCTGCAAGACATGCTCATCAGATGATTGAGAGCTGCAAGACATGAACGTCAGATGATTGAGAGCCACGAGAAGGAAGGAAGGAAGGAAGGAAGGAAGGAAGGAAGGAAGGAAGGAAGGAAGGAAGGAAGGAAGGAAGGAAGGAAGGAAGGAAGGAAGGAAGGAAGGAAGATGGAGAGGTAGAAAGACAGCTTTAAATGCATTTCCCAAGATGCCAGCTGGCTTGGCTTGGAGTGATTTAAAGAGACAGATGCCTTCTCCAAGTGGGGCAGCGGGAGCTTCAAGAGCCACACAATATGTATGAAAGAGCCACATGTGGCTCCCGAGCCACAGTTTGGCCACCCCTGGTTTAGATGTACATCTGATAATGAGGGTTCGAGAAAGATTTTGTTTTGTCCTGAGTTTTTACTTCTGTAGAAATCATTTGGATAATGCTTTGGAGATTTGCCTTTCAGGCTACCGCTACAACGATCTGGTCTCCCTCGCTATCTGAACATGATTGCCAACCTCTCTGGCTGCTCTGCACACCGGCGCACTCCCAACTGCTCAGATATCTGTTTCACAAGAAGTACCGGACTCACGATGGCTCGTGCAACAACCTCCAGCACCCCATGTGGGGAGCGTCTCTCACTGCTTTCCAGCGGCTGCTCAAGCCTGCTTACCAAAATGGTTTTCAACCTACCTCGAGGCTTTTCATTGGTGGAAGAGGCCAGAGAGCTCCCTCTCCCCCTCCCCCGTTTGGTTTCCAACCGCCATGATCGGCACAGAGACCATTACTCCGGACGACCAGTTCACACACATGCTGATGCAGTGGGGACAGTTCCTTGACCATGACCTGGACCAGACGGTGGCCGCCATCAGCATGGCACGTTTCTCAGATGGTGCACCCTGCAGCCAGGTGTGCACCAATGACCCTCCTTGCTTCTCCGTCATGATCCCCGAGAACGACCCCCAGGTGAGGAATGGCCGCTGCATGTTCTTTGTCCGCTCCAGCCCCGTGTGCGGCAGTGGGATGACCTCCCTCCTGATGAACTCCGTCTACGCCCGGGAGCAGATCAACCACCTCACCTCTTTCATTGATGCTTCCAATGTCTACGGCAGCACAGAACACGAGTCCCTGGAACTGAGGGACTTCAGCAGCCAGAAAGGGCTGATGAAGCAAGGTCAAGTGGTCCCCAGCTCTGGGAAGCCCCTCCTCCCGTTTGCAGTGGGGCCTCCCACCGAGTGCATGCGGGATGAGAGCGAGAGCCCCGTACCCGTGTTTCTTGGCGGGGGATCACCGAGCCAATGAGCAGCTGGCCCTGACCTCCATGCACACCGTGTGGTTCCGGGAGCACAACCGGGTGGCCACTGAACTTCTGGCCCTGAACCCCCACTGGGATGGGGACACCATCTATCACGAGGCTCGCAAGATCGTAGGCGCCCCAAATGCAGCATATCACGTACTCCCACTGGCTCCCCAAGATCCTCGGAGAAGCTGGGATGAAGGTCTTAGGAGAGTACAAAGGCTACGACCCCAACGTCAATGCAGGCATCTTGAATGCATTCGCCACAGCCGCCTTCCGCTTTGGCCATACCCTGATCAACCCCCTTCTCTACCGGCTCAACGAAACTTTCCAACCCATCCAACAAGGCCACATCCCACTTCATAAGGCCTTCTTCTCCCCTTTTCGGATCATCCAGGAAGGAGGCATTGATCCTCTTCTCCGTGGACTCTTCAGAATCCCTGGGAAAATGCGGGTCCCTACAGAACTCTTGAACATGGAGCTGACCGAGAAGCTCTTCTCTATGGTCCACACAGTCTCTCTGGACCTGGCAGCCATCAACATCCAGAGGGGGCGGGATCACGGATTCCTCCTTACAACGATTTCCGGGTCTTCTGCAACCTCACATCTGCTCAGGAATTTGAAGACCTCAGGAATGAGATTAAGAACCTGGAGATCAGGGAAAAGCTCAGGAGGTAGGATGTTTTCACCAAAGGATAGCAGAGATGCTCGCCGTAATTAATTTATTATTTAGAGAGCCAGTTTGGTGTAGTGGTGAAGTGTGCGGACTCTTATCTGGGAGAACCGGGTTTGATTCCCCACTCCTCCACTTGCACCTGCTGGAATGGGCTTGGATCAGCCACAGCTCTCACAGAGTTGCCCTTGAAAGGGCAGCTTCTGGGAGAGCTCTCTCAGCCCCACCCACCTCACAGGGTGTCTGTTGCGGAGAAGAAGATAAAGGAGATGGTAAGCTGCTCTGAGTCTCTGATTCAGAGGGAAGGGCGGGGTATAAATCTACGGCAGAGGTGGCCAACGATAGCTCTCCAGATGTTTTTTGCCTACAACTCCATCAGTCCCAGCCAGCATGGCCAATGGCTGGGGTTGATGGGAGTTGTAGGCAAAAAACATCTGGAGAGCTACCGTTGGCCACCCCTGATTCCCCACTCCTCTACTTGCACCTGCTGGAATGGGCTTGGATCAGCCACAGCTCTCACAGAGTTGTCCTTGAAAGGGCAGCTTCTGGGAGAGCTCTCTCAGCCCCACCCACCTCACAGGGTGTCTGTTGGAGGAGAAGGAGATAAAGGAGATGGTAAGCTGCTCTGAGTCTCTGATTCAGAGGGAAGGTAAAAATCTACGGCAGGGGTGGCCAACGGTAGCTCTGCAGATGTTTTTTGCCTACAACTCCCACCAGCCCCAGCCAGCATGGCCAATGGCTGGGGGTTGATGGGAGTTGTAGGCAAAAAACATCTGCAGAGCTACCGTTGGCCACCCTGATCTACATTATTATTATTATATTATTATTATTATTATTATTATTATTATTATTATTATTATTATTATTATTTTAGGTCATTTGTACCTTGCGTCTTCAAATACCTGCTTGAAGCACTTAGCAAAAGAGAATACGACAACATGAATTTGAAGCAATGCATGCATAAAACAGTTCCAAAACAACTCAGTAAAACTCCTCTCTAAACTGTAAACAGGGCCAGCCCTGGACTATCTGGCATCCTAGGCACGGCTAACTTCTGCCCCCCCCCCCTCTGCACTGATAACATCACTGAGTCACATTGGGGGGGGGGCGTCCAATTTGGTGCCCCCAGAAGGCAGCTCCCTAGGCAGTCACCTAGTTTGTCTAGCAGCAGAGCTGGCCCTGTCTGTAAAGTCGTCCTAATCTATATGCTGAAATCAGCAAAGAGATGAAACCGGCTGCATAGAAATAATCATGAACGTAAAAGCAGGGTATAAAAGTACCGGCAGGCAGTAAAAATAGCCCAAAATCAGTGCAATGGAATTTAAAGCATTAGCTTAAAAGCTTGGTGCCTAAATGCTTAGGAAGTAGGTGCTAGGTAAGCTTCAAATGGCAGGCATTGCACAGAGAGGGTGCCACCACTACGAAGATCATGCATCGTCACCACCTGCCTTGCTTCATGGGCAGGGCCACAGAGAGCAGGTCTTGAGATTGGTAGTCAGGAAGCTGGAGAAAATGGACTTTCATGTATAAACATTTTAAAGAATATACTTTGTGTACAACCTTTGTAGATCTCTTGCAGTAGGAAGAGGGGGGAATCTGGCCCCACTGGTGACCTCTTGATGGCACTTGGGTTTTGGCCACTGTGTGACAATGAGTATTGGACTGGATGGGCCATTGCCTGATCCAACATGGCTTCTCTTATGTTCTTATGTGACACAGAGTGTTGGACTGGATGGGCCATTGGCTTGATCCAACATGGCTTCTCTTATGTTCTTATGTGACACAGAGTGTTGGACTGGATGGGCCACTGGCCTGATCCAACAGGGCTTCTCTTATGTTCTTATGTGACACAGAGTATTGGACTGGATGGGCCATTGGCCTGATCCAACATGGCTTCTCTTATGTTCTTATGTCTGGGGCAAGGAACCTGTCTATATTCTTAGTAGTTGGGACCAGCCCCGTAGCTAGGAGCCATGAGGGGAGGGGCTATGAGGGGGCTGCAGGGGGAGGGGGCCATTTAAACTGTTTTAAAAATTTGTTCAATATTTAAAGTGAAATTGTTAATTGTTTTTATTGTATGGTTTTATTGTTTTTATTGTGGATTTAATGTTGTTGTTAGCCGCCCTGAGCCTGCTTCGGCGGGGAGGGCGAGATATAAATGCGAAAAAATAATTAAATAAATAAATAAATAAATAAATAAATAATTCAGGAGGCAGGTGACTGCTCCTGCCAAATCCCATGCTATTTGAACCCCACCAATCAGCTGATTTGTGGGCCCTTTAAATGACAGGGAGGGGCAGCGGCTTCTCCTAGGTGCCCCTCCCACCCAATTTAAATTGCACAGAAGAGAGGGGCAGCCTGGGGGTGAGGGGGCCCTCCAAACTGTCAGGGGGCCAGGCCTCGTGGGCCCTTGGTTAGCTACGGGCCTGGTTGGGACAGTGAGAGAACTTCTGGAGTTTTGGCCCTGCTGGTGGACTTCCTGACGGCACCAGGGTTTTTGACCACTGTGTGACATTGAGTATTGGACTGGATGGGCCATTGGCCTGATCCAGCATGGCTTCTCATGTTTCTTCTTACTACTAGTTGCCATCAAGACATAGCTAATCTATAGCATAGGGGTATTAAGGCAAGAGATGTTTTGCCATTACCGACTTCTACATTACCCCGTGGCATAGAGTGGTAAAGCTGCAGTACTACAGTCAAACTCTGTGCTCATGACCTGAATTTGATCCCACCAGAAGCTAGTTTCAGGTAGCCGGCTCAAGGTTGACTCAGCCTTCCATTCTTCCAAGGTCGGTCGAAGGAGTACCCAGCTTGCTGGGGGGGGGGGGAGTGTTGATGACTGGGGGAAGGGAAGGCCATGGCTATCTTATCTGGAGAAAATACAGGGAACAAAATGGGAACAATAAAATCAACAATGTCTTACGCTTGATTCAGCAAAAACCGTTCACATCCGTCCACAATATTAGAGCATATTCCTGTAAAGGAATCCCTAAAAGCAGCCAAGATGGCTTCCTTTTTTTTTCATGGCTGGTAGTCCATTTTGAGGAGCCCCGTGGTGCAGAGTGGTAAAGCTGCAGTATTGCAGTCCAAGCTCTTTGCTTACTACCTGAGTTTGATCCCAGAGGAAGCTCGGTTCAGGTAGCCGGCTCAAGGTTGACTCAGCCTTCCATCCTTCTGAGGTCGGTAAAATGAGTGCCCAGCTTGCTGGGGGGACATAAGAACATGAGAGAAGCCATGTTGGATCAGGCCAATGGCCCATCCAGTCCAACACTCTGTGTCACACAGTGACTAAAAAAACCCAAGTGCCATCAGGAGGTCCACCAGTGTAGATGACTGGGGAAGGCAACGGCAAACCACCCCGTAAAAAGTCTGCCGTGAAAACATCATGATACGACATCACCCCAGAGTCAGAAACGACTGGTGCTTGCACAGGGGACTTACCTTTACCTCTTTTTTTTAACTTCCACATCACAACCCTGGTATTCCTTGGAGGTCTCCCATCCAAATACTAACCAGGGTTGACCTTCCTTAGCTTCTGGGCTGTCCCAGTCAGGGCAAGATCCCATACAACCTTCACAAAACTTCAACTTCTCAGAGTGGGGTGAGGGACGGAGAATTTGATTTTAAGTCTATATCGCCGATACGCTTTCAAATAGGTTGAACCAAGGAAATGTCACTCTTGTCTATCTCTCTTTCCCCCCCTTTTCTGCAGTTTATATGGGATTACTAAGAATATTGACCTGTTTCCTGCACTGATGGTGGAAGATCTGGTCCCCGGTACCAGGGTTGGACCCACACTGATGTGCTTATTTGCAACACAGTTCAGAAGACTCCGGGATGGAGACAGGTACTCAGAATGCGGACTCAAAAAGAATACGTTTTTGCCATTCCATCCAGTAAAGTGGGTTTTTTTGATGATGAGGACCTCAAAAGTGGTCTCCATCTCGCAGGTTCCTTGCTGTATACTTTTTCAAAAGAGGACGGCATAAATCAATGGCAAAGTGTATGTTCTGGCATCACCATAACCATGAGCAAATTGGAAGGCGGGGGCAGGGGGGTACCCATGCCTGAAATCTTGGAGGTCAATTGGAAAAAGCACGGACCCAAAACTGAGATGGTCTCTGTCCCTGAAAACTGATGGTTAGGGGCAGGGCTTTCTTTCTTTTTTTTTTGAGCAGGAATGCACAGGAACGCAGTTCTGGTTGGCTTGGTGTCAGGGGGTGTGGCCTAATATGCAAATCAGTTCCTGCTGGGCTTTTTTGTAGAAAGCAATGGTGATGTCAGGGGGTATGGCCTAATATGCAAATGAATTCCTGCTGGTTAGGGGGATTAGAAGTGGATTCTCAGGACCTAGGTAGGCACACTGAAATGTAATTATCTGCAAAAAAAACGACTACAGGGCTAGGGGAACCAGAATGGATTGGGGCCGCAGTGAAAGGGGCAGAAGGGTGAATTTTACTTATTTGCATTGTTTCCTGTTCAGAGATGTTTCCTTAAGGCCATAGGCAAAAAGACGTGGACTCATAGTGTATTTGATGATGATGATGATGATGATGATGATGATGATGATGATGATGATGATGATGATGATGATGATGATGATGATGATGATGATATTGGATTTATATCCCGCCCTCCACTCTGAATCTCAGAGTCTCAGAGCGACTCACAATCTCTTTTATCTTCCTCCCCACCCCCACAACAGACACCCTGCGAGCAGTGTTCCCTCTAAGCTGAGTTAGCGTGACCTAGCTCACAGATTTTTTGCCTCCAGCTCACACATTTTTGTCTTAGCTCAGGAAAAATGGCCCCAGAGCACACTAATTTATGCAGTAGCTCACAACTTTAATACCAGTAGCTCACAAAGTAGAATTTTTGCTCACCAGACTCCACAGCTTAGAGGGAACATTGCCTGTGAAGTAGATGGGGCTGAGAGAGCTCTCACAGCAGCTGCCCTTTCAAGGACAAACTCCTGCGATAGCTATGGCTAACCCCCAAGGCCATTCCAGCAGCTGCAAGCGTGGAGTGGGGAGAGCCAGTTTGGTGTAGTGGTTAAGTGCGTGGACTCTTATCTGGGAGAACCGGGTTTGATTTCCCCACTCCTCCACTTGCAGCTGCTGGAATGGCCTTGGGTCAGCCATAGCTCTGGCAGAGGTTGTCCTTGAAAGAGCAGCTGTTGTGAGAGCCCTCTCCAGCCCCACCCACCTCACAGGGTGTTTGTTGGGGAGGAAGGTAAAGGAGATTGTGAGCCACTCTGAGACTCTTCGTGAGACTCTTCGGAGTGGAGGGTGGGATATAAATCCAATATCTTCTTCTTCTTCAAACCAAGCTCTCCCAGATTAGAGTCCTCACACTTAACCACTACACCAAACTTTGCCCATCTCGACTTGTCCTTCCCCTCTTGCCATCCCATAGCAGGTCAGATTGCAAATGTCTAAGTTTACATTTCCTCCTAAGGTTTTGGTACGGAGAATCCAGGGGTGTTCACTCCGGCCCAGCTCACGCAGATCAGGCAGACGTCACTCGCCCGCATCATCTGTGACAACAGCGACCACATCAGGCAGCTCCAGAGGGACGTGTTCCGGGTGCGTCGTACCCGCAGGGCATGGTCAGCTGTGAAGAGATCCCGGAAATGGATCTACGCATGTGGCAGGACTGCTGCGAAGGTCAGTCGCTGGTTTTTGATCCCAGAAGGGCCACATGAGAATACCTTCTGTCAGGGCTTTATTTGCATATTAGGCCATGCCCCTCTTCTGTAAGCCAATCCTTCAAGAACTTACAGAGCTTTTTGTACAGGGCCTACTGTAAGATAAGAACATAAGAGAAGCCATGTTGGATCAGGCCAGTGGCCCCTCCAGTCCAACACTCTGTGTCACATAAGAACATTAGAGAAGCCATGTTGGATCAGGCCAGTGGCCCCTCCAGTCCAACACTCTGTGTCCCACATAAGAACATAAGAGAAGCCCTGTTGGATCAGGACCAGTGGCCCCTCCAGTCCAACACTCTGTGTCCCACATAAGAAACATAAGAGAAGCCCTGTTGGATCAGACCAGTGGCCCCTCCAGTCCAACACTCTGTGTCACATAAGAACATTAGAGAAGCCATTGTTGGATCAGGCCAGTGGCCCCTCCAGTCCAACACTCCTGTGTCCCACATAAGAACATAAGAGAAGCCCTGTTGGATCAGACCAGTGGCCCCTCCAGTCCAACACTCTGTGTCACATAAGAACATAAGAGAAGCCATGTTGGATCAGGCCAATGGCCCATCCGATCCAACACTCTGTGTCACATAAGAACATAAGAGAAGCCATGTTGGATCAGGCCAATGGCCCATCCAGTCCAACACTCTGAGTCACATAAGAACCTAAGAGAAGCCATGTTGGATCAGGCCAATGGCCCATCCGATCCAACACTCTGTGTCACACAGTGGCCAAAAAAACCCCAGAAGCCATCAAGAGGTCCATCAGTGGGGCCAGGATGCTAGAAGTCCTCCCACTGTGTTACACCCTCAGCCAGCCTTTTATTGGGGAATATTAATATTACTTAGCTCAAAATGGCAGGCTACGAGAGGTGAGGGTAAAGCAGGATCTCTGTCAATGTTTTACGGAGATAGACCACTAAAAATCCTTTGGTTAATTAATGGATTTTATTATTCAAGGCATACAAGAGGAAAACACAGAGGTTAGCTGAATAGGTGTGGATGGGGGAGAGGTGATACAATACCTAGATCTTACAGAATAGGCTCAGTCAGGGGAAACACGAGGCCTCTGGAGAGAGATTTCCTCTTGAGAAGAAAGGGGGGGGGGGGGGTGAATGAAGGCAGGAAGGGATGGAGGGAGGGAAGGAAGGAAGGATGCCAGGGAGAATGGGAGGATAGGAAAAATTCCTGGAGGGAGAGGAGGGTGGAGAAATCTAATCTTGACAGGTAGGGCTGCCTGTTTTCTAGGGTCAGTTACATCACATCAAGAGGTTCAATTGTCCAATAAGATAACAGAGTGTCAGAACCCAAATGCCCAATGGAAAGTCGGGGTGTCATATGCTGAGTATCCATTCAGAGATCATAGTGTCATGCACCCATACCCCCAAAAGAGGAATTTTAATTACACTGGCCAGATGACTTTATGGCTCTGTTGTGGCCAACGCTGGTTCCTTTGAAGCTCACCAAAAGTGTTAGATTTCTTCCTAAATGTCAAAATGGATAGCCATCCATCAAGTGTTCAGGAGATTGGGTTAACTCTGATAGCCTTTAGCAGTAATTAAAGAAAACGGAAATCTATAGAGCTCAGATTCCCTGGCAGAAATGTGAGACCAGATTACAGATATAGCACACATTCATACAACAAGACCCTTGGCCTAGACTTTGTGTTTTTCTGCTGTCTTTTCCAGAGGAATAACAGAACATATATACAAACCATTTGTTTGTGTTGCAGGGGGCTCTTGTGTCCCTCATATTGTTTTTATGTTTTGAGAACAGGACTTGAAAGGCTGCCAAGAGGAGTGAAGGAATTTTTATCAGCTCTGCCCACTACGTGTCCCTCTCTGGGCCTGGAATGCTTCATTTCCTGGATCAGAAAATAATCGATTTATTTAGCCTTTCAGCACAGCCACACGCCTGCCCGGCCTGTGAACCTGGCTTGACATCATTCCAGCCTGCCTGGGGCCCTAGATTGAACCGGGTTTGCCTCCCTTATGCGCAAGAGAGACCATCCCAGCTCACATGGGCATTGCTGTGTCATATTAATATTCTAGGGTTACATTGCAATATCACATTCCAGGGATGCATTGTTTGGGTATCATGCCAGGAGTCTCTTTCTGGATATCAACTGTGCTCCCCCCACAGGCACCAAGAATACAGAGCATCACTTGCCCCAGACAGAGAGTTCCAACAATACACTGTGGCTAATAGCCACTGATGGACCTCTGCTCCATATGCTTATCCAATCCCCTCTTGAAAGCTGTCTATGCTTGCAGCCGCCGCCCACCCTCACCGTGGCAGTGAATTCCACGTGTTAATCACCCTTTGGGTGAAGAAGGACTTCCTTTTATCTGTTCTAACCCGACTGCTCAGCAATTTCATCAAGTGCCCACGAGTTCTCGTATTGTGAGAAAGGGAGAAAAGGACTTCTTTACCTTCTCTATCCAGTGTATAATCTTGTACACCTCTATCATGTTACCCCTCAGTCAACATTTCTCCAAGCTAAAGAGCCCCAAGCGTTTTAACCTTTCTTCATAGGGAAAGTGTTCCAACCCTTAAATCATTCTAGCTCCAGGAGGATTGGCTACATTGGGGGGGGGGGGTCTAATATGCAAAGGAGTTCCTGCTACAAATAAAGCTCTGACCTCCGTCAATCTCGGAACACCAGGAGTGCCTTGGGAGAAGGAGGGTGCCTTTCCCTCTCCCTTGCCGGGGGGCATTCGTGCAGATTCCAAAGTTCTCCACCCTCTGTCAGCCCCTGTCAGTATCCCGTGCCTCCCTGGAAAGATATTGCCTTCGATGTGTGCAGGAAGATCATGTTATTCATCTGATTTTGAAAAGCAGGAGGGCTGAGAACCAAGCGAAGTTCTGTTATGCAATCCCTTGAGGCACTGCACATGGGGTGTGGGGGGGGCGGGGGGGGGAGAGGACCGACAAATACCTGCCTCGTGAGTCACATCCTACCATCAGGGTAAGGGGCTGTGACTAGTTTTTTGCCGGAGGCTACAAGCATAGCCAGCTTCAAGAGGGGCCGATAAAAATACGGAGCAGAGGTCCATCAGTGGCTATTAGCCACAGTGTGTGTATATATATGTTTTGTTTTGGGTTTTTTGGCCACTGTGTGACACAGAGTGTTGGACTGTGATGGGCCGTTGGCCTGATCCAGCATGGGCTTCTCTTATGTTCTTATGAGGGACGAGCTTCCTCAACTTGACCCTTTTCTCTGCTGCCAGGTGTCCTAAAAGAAGAAGTGATCTGCATTTCGGAAAGGAGAGGAGGGAAGGAAGGATTTCAGCTAGTGAAGTTCCCTCCTTGCCAGCTGTTTGGGAGGGGGGGGGGGTTAGAAGAAGAAGAAAAAGACATTGGATTTGTATCCCTGCCCTCCACTCTGACTCTCAGAGCCTCACAGCAGCTCACAATCTCCTTTACCTTCCTCCTGAGGTGGGTGGGGCTGGAGAGGGCTCTCCCAGCAGCTGCCCTTTCAAGGACAACCTCTGCCAGAGCTATGGCTGACCCAAGGCCATGCCAGCAGGTGCAAGTGGAGGAGTGGGGAATCAAACCCATTTCTCCCAGATAAGAGTCCGCACACTTAACCACTACACCAAACTGGCTCTAGCCAAACAAACAGGGGTCCTGAACCACAACAAGAGAGCCAAGAGAAAGGGACTTTCCATTGATATTGGACAGCAGTGGCTGATCACTTCCTTCCTTCCTGCAGAAGGAAGAATATCCTTCCTCCAGGGGGGGCAGTTTGCAACAGAGAAGGTTGTGAGATGGCTGCAGGCGCCTGAGGTGTGTGAACATCTGGGGAGGGGGCCACAGCTGGCCCTAGACTTTCTGGCACACTAGCCAAGGCTAACGTCTGGTGTCTTCTCCTGCACTGACGACATCGCTGGAGTCACATGGGGGTACCCCCCAGAAAGCCGGCAACCTGGGCAATTGTCTAGTTTTCCTTTTTTTAAAAAAAAAATCAGTTTTCAAATAATTTCATTTTTTAAATGATCAAGGGATACAAGTAAAAATATGCAAAATAACAGTAGTTACGACAAAGCAAAATTACAAACAAATTTAAAAAACCAATTTGAACAGTATTATCATAAGCAAAATAGTTCAAAGAAAAATCAGATGTGCCATTTTAGACGTATTAAATCAGTAAGTTTATAAGCTCCACATAGCTCTTTGATAAATGACATTCCTTATTATCCTTAAATGTAATATAACTTAAAAAGGAAGAACATTTCTCTTCAAAATCCGCCTTGTATAATGGAGATATAAACAAATCCCACATTATACTTATCCAACAAGGAACCGTTGGCACAGTCTTTCCCCCCCCCCCAACTTCTTGCTAACACTGTTTTAGCCCCACAATAATAAAATCTCAACCCATTTTTTTACTCATATTATTCATTTTTGTTTTTGCCCCGGAAGTTTAATAAAATTGACTAGTTTTCCTAGTGGGAGGGCCGGCCCTGGGAGAAACCATGACTCAGCGGTACGACCTCTGCTTCACATGCAGAAGATCCCAGGTTCAATCCCCGGCATCTCCAGTTAGAAGTCTCACATACACTTGAACACGTATGAAGCAGTCTTATCAAACCATTGGCCCCTCCAAGGTCAGTACTGTCTACTCAGACTGGCAGTGGCTCTTCAGTGTCTCAGGCAGAGGTCTTTCACATCACCTACTGCCTGGTCCTTCTAACTGGAGATGCCGGGGATTGAACCTGGGACCTTCTGCATGCTAAGCAGAGACTCTTCCACTGAGCCATTGCTCCTCCTCCTGGCTCTCCAGGGTCTCAGGCTGAGGTCTTTCACATCACGTACTGCCTGGTCTTTTTAAATGGAGATGCCAGGGATTGAACCTGGGACCTTCTGCATGCCAAGCAGATGTTCTACCACTGAGCCACAGCCCCTCCCCTCTGGAAGGTGATGTGAAAAACCTCTCTCTGCCTAAAAGCATTGAGAGCTGCTGCTAGTCAGAGTAGACAATACTGACATTTAGTTATATATTATTTTATTTATTATTTTCAACTTGTAGCCCGCCCTTTCCCAAATGGGCTCTGAGCGGGTGACGACAGTCAATAATACAAGGTTAAAATCAGATATGTATAATAAAGCAATATACAATCTAAAAGCAATATAACAGTCTAAAAACACTGATGGACCCAGGGTCTGATTCAACGTAAGCAGGGCTTTTTTTTGTAACAGGAACTCCTCTGCATATTAGGCCACACACCCCTGATGTAGCCAATCCTCCAAGAGCTTACAGGGCTCTTCTTACAGGGCCTACTGTGAGCTCCAGGAGAATTGCCCAGTATGCAAAGGAGTTCCTGCTACAAAAAAAGCCCTGAATGTAAGACAGATTAACGTGTTCATGTGTGTTCATTATTCCTTAAATGAACATAAGATTAGCCATGTTGGATCAGGCCAGTGGCCCATCCAGTCCAACACCCTGTGTCACACAGTGGCCAAAAAAACCAGGCACCATCAGGAGGTCCATCAGTGGGGCCAGGACACTAGAAGCCCTCCCACTGTGGCCCCCCAGCACCGGAAAGACAGAGCATCACTGTCCCAGACAGAGAGTTCCAACAATCCACTGTGGCTAATAGCCACTGATGGACCTCTGCTCCTTATGCTTATCCAATCCCCTCTTGAAGCAGGCTATGTTTGCAGCCGCCACCACCTCCTGCGGCAGTGAATTCCACATGTTAATCACCCTTTGGGTGAAGAAGGACTTCCTTTTATCCATTCTAACCTGACTGCTCAGCAATTTCATTGAATGTTCCCGAGTTCTCATATTGTGAGAAAGGGAGATAAGTACGTCTTTTTCTGCCTTCTCTATCCCGTGCATAACCTTGTAAACCTCGATCATGTCACCCCGCAGTTGACATTTCTCCAAACTAAAGAGCCCCAAGCGTTTTAACCTGCCCTTCTTAGGCTCCACCCCCCAAACCTCCAGGCGTTTCCTAACCCAGAGTTGGCAACGCACTCCTAATCTCTGCGTCTACGAGGAGAATGGATGGCCGAGTGCCTCGGAAATCAGCAAAACAGGGCTATCCGTAGACAAGAGAGGGTTTTGCACATCCATGGGACTCCACAGGTATGCAAGGACCGAGCATTTCAGAGAACAGTTTCAGAGAACAACACTGCGCTCCTTTCTCTTCCTCCCAGACTGCAGGACGAGGGGTCAGTTCAGGGCCCTGTCACAACAGTTCCGACGCAAGAGAGCTTCCGGCTTCAGCTACCCAGAAGAAAACCCTTCTAACGCCAAGCCTGGAATCCCAAGGTGTGACGCGCTCTTTATGACCGTTGCTATTGCATTAAGAGGTAGAAGTATGTTTCCCCAGCCACCGATGTTCCTCTAAGCTTAGGCTTGCCAAGTCCAATTCAAGAAATATCTGGGGACTTTTGGGGGTGGAGCCAGAAGACTTTGGGGGTGAGCCAAGATCAAGGCTGTGACAAGCATCACTGAACTGGCCATCACATTTAAAGGGACAGCACACCTTTTTCAATGCCTTCCTTCCATAGGAAATAATGGACAGGGTCACCTTCTTTTGGGGTCATAGAATTGGACCCCTGGTCCAATCTTTTTGAAACTTGGGGGGTATTTTGGGGAGAGGCACTAAATGCTATACTGAAAATTTGGTGCCTCCACCCCAAAAAACAGCCCCTCCAGAGCCCCAGATACCCGCGGCTCAATTCTCCATGATTTTCTATGGAATAAATCTCCATAGGGAATAACAGAGTTCCCAGCAGACATTTCCCTCCCCCTCTCCCCCCCCCGCTTTCTGACGACCCTGAAGCGGGGGGAGGTCTCCAAACCGGGGGATCCCCTGCCCCCACCTGGGGATTGGCAACCCTATCTAAGCTGCAGGGTCTTGTGAGCAAAAATTCTACTTTGTGAGCTACTGGCATGAAGGTTGTGGGCTACTGCATAAATGAGTGTGCTCCGGGCCAATTTCCTGAGGTAAGACAAAAATGTGCGAGCTGGAGGCTAAAGAAGACTGTGAGCTAGCTCACATGAACTCAGCTTAGAGGAACACTGTGTGCCACATGCGTCAAAACTGTTGGGCATATCTTTTGCTACACAGGCTGATATTGAAGTTGGGTTTGGGACCTCTCGCTGGGCCCTAGCCAGGCCACTCATAATGCTAACAGGGAAAAGCTATTGCGACAGATGTTCTAATAAGTGCTTCCAGGATTTGGGGGGGGGGGGGTAGAAAAAGCCCAGCAGGAACTCATTTGCATATTAGACCACACCCAGTGGCATCACCATTGTTTCACACAGGGCTTTTTGTAGGAAAGCCCAGCATATTAGGCCACACCCCCTAACACCAGCCAGCCAGAACTGCATTCCTATGCGTTCCTGCTCAAAAAAAAAGCCCTAGAGTGCGTCCACGCACACTAAATAATGCACTTTGCCACTGGATTTTACTGTGTGAAATGGCAAAATCCACCTGCAAATAGTCACTGGAGTGAACCAAAACTGCATTATTTCTCATGTGTGGGTTAAGGATGGATGGCTAATTTGACACACATTGGATCATGCACTTTCAACATGCTTTAGCAATCCTTTACAGCTGGATTTTCCAATGTGTGTGAAATTAGCCATCAATGTCTACGGCAGGGCCGGCCAAACTTGGTTAACATAAAAGCTACATAGAATAAACATCAGATGGTTTGAGAGCTTCAAGACATGAACGTCAAATGTTTGAGAGCTGCAAGACAGGAAGGGAGGGAGGGGGGAAGGAAGGAAGGAAGGAAGGAAGGAAGGAAGGAAGGAAGGAAGGAAGGAAGGAAGGAAGGAAGGAAGGAAGGAAGGAAGGAAGGAAGGAAGGAAGGAAGGAAGGAAGGAAGGAGGGAAGGGAAGGAAGGGAGAGGAGGAGGAGGGAAGGAGGAAGGAGGGAAGGAAGGAGGGAGGGAAGGAAGGAGGGAGGAAGGAAGGAGGGAGGAAGGAAGGAGGGAAGGAAGGGAGGAAAGAAGGAAGGAGGAAGGAAGGAGGGAGGGAAGGAAGGAGGGAAGGAAGGAAGGAGGGAAGGAAGGAAGGAGGGAAGGAAGGAAGGAGGGAAGGAAGGAGGGAAGGAAGGAGGGAAGGAAGGAAGGAGGGAGGGAAGGAAGGAAGGAGGGAAGGAAGGGAAGGAGGGAAGGAAGGAGGGAAGGAAGGAGGGAGGGAAGGAAGGGAGGAGGGAAGGAAGGAGGGAGGGAAGGAAGGAAGGAGGGAGGAAGGAAGGAGGGAAGGAAGGGAGGAAAGAAGGAAGGAGGGAAGGATAGGAGGGAGGGAAGGAAGGAGGAAGGAAGGAGGGAAGGAAGAAGGAGGGAAGGAAGGAGGGAGGGAAGGAAGGAAGGAAGGAAAATAGATGGAGCGGAGGGAGGGAGAGGTGGAAGCAACTTTAAATGCATTCTCCAAGCCCAAGGTAGAAGAGTCAAAGCTCCATTTGATACAAAGGTGGACTGTGAGGTATTATCCAGCAAAAGGAGATTTTGAATTCCAAAAGCTTATACCCTGGAGATCTTCTTAGGCTTCAAGGCACAACTGGACTTGAGTCATGTTCTCCTACTGCAGACCAACGCAGCTACCCATCTGAAACCACCTGAGTTTTCTTGTAGAACGGAAGCACCTTCTCCAACTCACTCACTGGAGGAAGATCTTGAGTCTTTAGTAAATGAACTTGAAAGAACAGTCTCCGCTCTTCGGAAACAGGGTAGAGTACACCTAGGTGGAGGGCAGGACCTCTAGACACAGAATGGGGTACCGTGCGTCAACAGAAACCAGACTTGCTAATAACTACAGCCCCTAATCCAAAATAACCTGAGTTCTCATATTTATGGGACCTTCTTTGCCTTCCCTAACAGGTCAGTTCCTTGGAGGGCCAACTGAAGCAACATAAAAGAAGACCGGGCACATACAGCCAGCAGCAGAAGACCAGAGCCAAATGGAGGATGAGATGACCAGCCCTTCCTTGGTGAGAGCCAGTTTGGTGTAGAGTTGAGTGTGTGGACTCTTATCTGGGAGAACTGGGTTTGATTCCCCACTCCTCCGCTTGCAGGTGCTGGAATGGCCTTGGGTTAGCCATAGCTCTTGTAGGAATTGTACTTGAAAGGGCAGCTTCTGGGAGAGCTCTCTCAGCCCACCCACCTCACAAGGTGTCTGTTGTGGGGAAAGGAGATAAAGCAGAGTGTAAGCCCCCTGAGACTCTGATTCAGAGAGAAGGGCGGATATAAATCTCCTCCTCCTCCTCCTCCTTCTTCTTCTCTCTTCTTCTTCTTCTTCTAATGTGAGGGGAGCGTCCATCCCAAAAGCAGGAGAGGCTGTGGGTTGTTCAAGTGCAAATGTGGATCTTTCAGGATGACCTTTGCCAAAACCAATAGGAATTAGGCTTCTGTTGGATATCATTGGAGGGCTCCCTGAAGAGACCTTCATACGGACATAAGAGGAGCCATGTTGGATCAGGCCAATGGCCCATCCAGTCCAACACTCGGTGTCACACAGTGGCCAAAAAACCCAGGTGCCATCAGGAGGTCCACCAGTGGGGCCAGGGACACCAGAAGCCCTCACCCTGTTGCCCCCCCAAGCACCAAGAATATAGAGCATCACTGCCCCAGACATCTATACCCTGTGACTAATAGCCACTGATGGACCTCTGCTCCATATGTTTATCCAGTCCCCTCTTGAAGCTGTTCAAGGAGACTTCCTGAAGCAGTAGGTTTGTACTGAATAGAAAAAGACGCCTACATCAGGTTTCTCCTCTCTGGAGTGATAGCCAGTGAGGTGTAGGGTCAGAGCATCACACTAAGATCTGGGAAACCCAGGTTCAAATCCCTACTCTGCCAGGGAAGCTGGCTAGATGACCTTGGGCCAGTCACACACTTTCAGCCTAGCTCACCTCACAGGGTGGTTGTGAGGCTAAAATGGAGGGTGAGGTGAATAATGTCAGCTGTTTGGTGTCCTGAAGAGGTGTGGGTATAAATGCAGTAAATAAAATAAGGTGTGGTAAAAATGCAGTAAATAAATATGCGTACTATTGGACTGAGTGCAAAGGGGAGGCTCATCAAAACTACCCTGGTGTGCTCTATTTTGGGGGTGGGGGGTTATCCCCTCTTTTTTTTTGTCTGCAGCTGGAGAACAAGATAGCCCCAGTAGCAGCCAAATGAGCACGTCCAGGACAATCTAGCCAGGGGGTGGCCAGACTTGCCTAACATCAGAGCCACATAGAATAGACATCAGATGTTTGAAAGCACAAGACATGAATGTTAGATGTTTGAGAGCCGCAAGAAGGAAGGAAGGAAGGAAGGAAGGAAGGAAGGAAGGAAGGAAAATACATGAGGGAGGGATGGGAGAAGGAGAGGTGGAAAGAAAGCAACTTTAACTTTAAAAGCATTCTCCAAGCTGCCAGCTGGCTTGGTTTGGAGAAGTGATATAAAGAGACAAATGCCTTCTCTAAGCCAACCAATGGGGTGGTGGGGGCTTCAAGAGCCACACCACATGTGGCTCCCAAGCCACAGTTTGGCCACCCCTGATCTAGCCCCTCAAAGGCAGGCAGGAGGGGCAAAAACTGTACTCAGTTTGCTGGTGCATATGCTTGTCCGTTCAGGGACAAGGCTCCGAAGAAGCTTTTTGTCCTAGCATTGCTGGTCTCCAGTATCCCAAAGCCTTACACTCGTGCACAGAGCCCAACAACATAGCACTGAACGGCAATACTAATGGCGCTGCTTCTGTGCTCTACTAGGAATTGTACCACGTGGCACCTGTGAATATGTGTAATCACAGCCACATAGCTTTGCACGTAGGCATCGGTTGTGCATAACCTTACCATTTGCGTGGCCTACATGGGAAAAACTCCCACCCCCTCTCTCCATTCCCCCATGTTTGCTTACTGGAATGGTGGGAGAAATTGGAGGGAAATCACATCACACAATCCAGTGACATCACCGTGTCAAGTGACTAAGAATTCCCCCATATGGTAGAGACCATAGTAGGGTTGCCAAGTCCAATTCAGAAATATCTGGGGGCTTTGGGGTGGAGTCAGGAGAGATATTAGGGGTGGAGCCAAGATCAAGGCTGTGACAAGCATCATGGAACTCCAAAGGGAGTCCTGGCCATCACATTAAAAGGGACAGCACACCTTTTCCTTAGGACACCTCAGCACACCTTTTCCTTATGCCTTCCTTCCATAGGAAATAATGAAGGATAGGGGCACCTTCTCTTGGGGCTCATAGAATTGAACCCCGTGGTCCAATCTTTTTGAAACTTGGGAGGTATTTTGGGGAGAGGCACTAGATGCTATACTGAAAATTCGGTGCCTCTACCCCAAAAAGCAGGCCCCCCAGAGCCCCAGACACCGCGGATCAATTCTCCATGATTTTCTATGGGAATAAATCTCCATAGGGAATAACAGAGTTCCCAGCAGACATTTCCCTCCCCTCCCCCGCTTTCTGACGACCCTGAAGCGGGGGGAGGGCCTCCAAACTGGGGGATCCCCTGCCCCATAGAGATGTGAGGAATTCCTAGAACACTGCTCGACATGGTGTCATCATTTCTGAACTTTCACCCAGAAGTGTCCTCACTGCGTTGCCCTTGCCTATCCCCCACCCCCAGAAGCTCCCAGAATTCCCAGGTGCAGATCTGGCGTCTCTAATACTGCATAGGATTATCATTTTATCAGTTTATCAGATTATCAGCTAGGATTTCTTGTGGAATTACAAATGATCTACAGAAATTTTTCCTGTCTTGTTTTCTCCCATGGGATCCAGGGAACTGGCAAAGGAAGCTCTGGCTCTTTATCTCCTTCCCCAGGGAACCAAGAGGGAGAGGAGCCTCAGCCAATAGAAGGGAGAGAGGCTTGGCTCAGTAATCTGCTGATTACTGAGCTCCACCTTCCCCCCCTTCCTCCCCAAGGGAGGAGCCTCAGCCAATGCAGAAAACAGAGGTTTTGCTCTGTAGCTCCTGTGCGATTGAGCAAGCCTGGCAAAGCAAGCTGTGATGCAGAAGGCAGCTAGAGAGAGGGAGGAGGAAGCAGATGACAGCCAGTTGCTCGGGGGCGTGATAGGAGCCGTCCGGGGGCCTCGTTCGGCCCCCAGGCTGTGTGTTTAACATCCCTGTTTTAAACAATCTGAGCAGCCAATCAGATTTCCAATGGCCAAGCACGCCTGGCTGAGAAAAGCGCCCTGGAGGTCCGCAACCCGTCAACCCACTGAGAATCCCCAGCCAATGTTGCCAGCGCGGTGATGTCACTCACAAGTGACATAATCGTGACATCATGTGCCGGCTGTCTTAGGAGCTTCCAGGAAAACTCTATGGTTTTCCCGGACGCTGTAGCAGTTTGGGAGGAGAACTCTATGGAGGCCACGGGGGAGCTTGGCAACCCTAGTGATATCACATCCCCGCTGGACCCCCTCCCCTCTCTAAACTCTGCCCTCCACAGACGCCACCCCTCTCAAATCTCCAGGAAGTTCCCCAGCCAAAGTTGGCATCCATAGTAGTGCATGGCAGGGTCCTTGCCACATTTACAGCATGACCCCCTCCCATTTTGCCCCCCCCCCCCTCTTTAGTGCCGGGAACAGGGCAGTAGATGGATTTCCCCAAATCCAGCTGGAAATCAGGGGGAGGGTGGCTGTGAGTTCCTCTAGGCCAGAGGTGGCCAACAGTAGCTCTCCAGATGTTTTTTTGCCTACAACTCCCATCAGCCCCAGCCATTGGCCATGCTGGCTGGGGCTGATGAGAGTTGTAGGCAAAAAAAAAAACATCTGGAGAGCTACCATTTGCCACCCCTGCTCTAGGCTTTCCGTCACTGTGTTTCTTCCCATGTCGTTCTGCATCCAAACCCTACCCCCAAGCTCGAAGACTTGGTTGTGGCCAAGTCCGTAGGTGTGGATCCCAGCGCCTTCTCCTACGGAGATGCTTGTCTCGTTTGCTTCGTTGTATTCCAGCCACGATGCGGCAGACGGTTTCACAGTCCACCGCCGGCTTACGCAACCGCCTTCCGCCTGTGGGTTTGAACAGATTCACAACGCACAACCGTTTTTCAAAAAGGAGGCTCGTGATCCACCCGAATTAGAAGTGCTAGCAGACTAGTGTCAGATGATTGCCTCTCATCTACCCATTCGCTTGCGTGGCCGTGACAGCGAGCCAGACAGGTGTGAAAGTCTCAGGAGCGTGGGGTCCCGAAGCTTCCAGCTTGACATCCTGAGAACAAGGGATTGACAGGACCTAAGACCTGCCAACTCCATGAATAATCTGTCTTCGCCCTATTACCTGGGCAGAGCTGTGAGGCCACCCAAGCGCTGGCACTGTCTAGGCTCCTGACAGCCGCTTGGAAATGAATCGGGAATTAGCTCGTTTGCTGAGATGTCTGCGCATTGTTAGCATAACTTCTCTGACTGTGGTAGGCACCTCTGTCACGCAAACGTGTCCTGCCCCGCATCACCCGTCTGCCCTTTGAAATAAAGAGACGGGATTAGGAGTCTGGAAATCTACAAGGGGGGGGGGAAATGCAGACAAAAATGAGAGGCTCTTTCTGGTGTCTTGTACTGATTATGTCTATATACTCCTGGTGCTTTCATAAGAACATAAGAGAAGCCATGTTGAATCAGGCCAATGGCCCAGCTAATCCAGCACTCTGTGACACACAGGGGCCAAAAACCAGGTGCCATCAGGAGGTCCCATCAGTGGGGCCAGGACACTAAAAGCCCTCCCATTCTTGCCCTCCCAAGCACCAAGGAGACAGAGCATCGCTGCCTCAAACATAAAAACATAAGAGAAGCCGTGCTGGATCAGGCCAGTGGCCCACCCAGTCCAACACTCTGTGTCACACAGTGGCCAAAACCCAGGTGCCATCAGGAGGTCCACCAGTGGGGCCAGGACACTAAAAGCCCTCCCATTCTTGCCCTCCCAAGCACCAAGGAGACAGAGCATCACTGCCTCAAACATAAAAACATAAGAGAAGCCGTGCTGGATCAGGCCAGTGGCCCACCCAGTCCAACACTCTGTGTCACACAGTGGCCAAAACCCAGGTGCCATCAGGAGGTC
Organism: Heteronotia binoei; assembly: GCF_032191835.1. Lineage (NCBI taxonomy): Eukaryota > Metazoa > Chordata > Lepidosauria > Squamata > Gekkonidae > Heteronotia > Heteronotia binoei. The sequence continues at coordinate 16,636,115 of NC_083224.1, forward strand.
CACCAGTGGGCCTAGAACTCCAGAAGCCCTCCCCCAAGCACCAAGAAGACAGAGCACCACTGCCTCAGACATAAGAGAAGCCATTCTGGATCAGGTCTATGGCCCATCCAATCCAACACGCTGTGTCACAGTGGCCAGATAAAACCCAGGTGCCATCAGAAGGCTCATCAGTGGGGCCAAGTCACTAGAAGCCCTCCCACTGTCCCCCCCACCAAGTTCCATCTATACCTTGTGGCTAACAGCCACTGACGGACCTCTGCTCCATATGTTTATCCAATCACCTCATGAGAACTAGAAATTCTCTTGATAAGTTTCCCAGATCCTACCGGGACTCTACAGAGCTTTGCACGGCTGACCACTCTAGATCAGGGGTCCCCAACATGGTGCTTTTGAGTACCATGATGCTCACGGACAACTTCCCTAGGGCCCACCAAGTATTTTCAGGAAATGGCAGGGGTCAGGTGGGGCCTTTGGCTACTATGGCTTCAGATTGGCCATTGGACTTTTGATTGACTGTGCTGATTTTAAAAATATTGGTTTAGCAGGATCTGCCGCCACAACTCGAGGATTTTCACTGTGTGAGTGAAGGTGGCAACCACTGGAAGAAAAGTAGAAGAGTGAAGTATTATACCCCACTTTTTTCTACCCTAAGGAGCCTCAGAGCAGCTTACAGTCACCTTCCTCTCCCCACAATAGCCACCTTCTGAGGCAGGTGGGGCTGAGAGAGTTCAGAGAGAACGGTGATTGGCCCAAGGTCATCCAGCAGGCTTCATGTGGAGGAGTGGGGAATCAAACTCAGTTCTCCAGATTAGAGTCTGCTGCTCTTAACCACTACACCACAATGGCTCTCAACCAGTGCAGTGGCTAGCTCCAACTCCTGTGGCAGCCATTTTGTAGCTCCACCCACCAAACTGTTTCAGAATTCCAAAGGTGCCTGCAGGCTCAAAAGGGTTGGAGATTATCTTTACGGAGACTTGCTGCTTAATGGGACTTGCAATCTCCACTGCGACTCCATTGCCCTTGGTGCTTTCTGCAACAAAATTGCAGGACTGAGCTGGGGTTCCCCGTTGCCTAGATCCAGTGGGGAATTCCCCACCCCAAGCCCCAGTCTCCTGCCCTCAAGAAACTGAGGATCAGGAAATAAAATGGCCTCCATAATGACACTCTAGGAATTTCCCCATTCTCTGTGGTCTTTACTATCGATTAGGGGAAATTCCTAGAGCGTCACCCAGAAATGTCAGCACATCCTCCCCAACTCCACCTTCCCTTAGTCACTAAACCACAAGCCTCCCAGCTTTTACCTAGGCTGTGTTGGGCGCCCTAAACTGAGCACTGCTTCAATTTGTGCAATGCCTAATGCTATTGCCCCTCTAAGTTTATACTGCAATCATTAGCCTTTGTAGAAATTTTGCAAAGATTTGTCCCCAGACATCCTCCTGATGGAGCCAGTGAGTAATACAACCCACCCTAACAACCACATGCGGCCCAAGGGCCGAATCAGGCCCCCGGAGGGCTCCTATCAGGCCCACAAGCAACTCACTGTTGACTGCTTCCTTCTCCCTCTCTCTTGCTTCCTTCTGCATCACAGGCTTGCTCAATAGCACAGGAGCTACAGAGCAAAGCTCTTTCCTTGGGGAGGAAATGGGGGAAGGAGAGCTAGTTTTGCCAGGCTCTCTCAATTGCACAGCAGAGCTACTGAGCCAAGCCTCTCTTCCTTCCGTTGGCTGAGGCTCAACAAGCCGGTGAGGTGGATTAGGCTGAGTGTGTGTGTTTGTCTGTGTCCTTTATAAAGTCTATATCTCCCCTACCTGGCATTGTATTTTATGACGCACATGGCCCGGCCCGACAAGGTGAAGATCCGGCCCTCATAGCAAATGACTTCGACACCACTGACTTAGGGCACCAGAATCTGAGGCAAGCAATTGCACGGTAGAAGGCGACAAGTATATCTTGTGCCCTATGTCCCATCCCAGATGTGCCCCATTAATACTCCTCCCAGGAAGAAGGTGAGGCCCATCAGCACTGGCAGGGTTTATGGGGCCTGCCTTCCTGAGAGCCAGTTTGGTGTAGTGGTTAAGTGCGCGGACTCTTAACTGGGAGAACCAGGTTTGATTCCCCACTCCTCCACTTGCAGCTGCTGGAATGGCCTTGGGTCAGCCATTAGCTCTGGCAGAGGTTGTCCTTGAAAGGGCAGCTGCTGCGAGAGCTCTCTCAACCCCACCCACCTCACAGGGTGTCCGTTGTAGGGGGAGAAGATATAGGAGATTGTGAGCTGCTCTGAGACTCTGAGATTCAGAGTGGAGGCCAGGATATAAATCCAATTTCTTCTTCTTCTTCCTCCTGACTCCCAGCTGCTAGTGACATGGGTCAGGAAGACAAGAAAGGAAAGGTCCCCTGGGCAAGCACCAGTCATTTCCGACTCTGGGGTGACGTTGCTTTCACGACGTTTTCCCGGCAGACTTTTTACGGGGTGGTTTGCCATTGCCTTCCCCAGTCATCTACACTTTCCCCCCAGCAAGCTGGGTACTCATTTTACTGACCTCGGAAGGATGGAAGGCTGAGTCAAGAGCTGGCTATCTGAAAACCCAGCTACCACCGGGGATCGAACTCAGGTCGTGAGCAGAGCTTAGGACTGCAGTACTGCAGCTTTAACACTCTGCGCCACGGGGCTCTTTCGTCAGGGAGACAATTACCTGCCATTTTTCTGCTCCACACCTCCACCTCCTTGGAAAAAGAAGAGCTCCCGCAATGCTAGGCTTACATCTCTTTCTGTTGTAGGCAGAGGTGGAATTCTAGCAGAAGCTCCTTTGCATATTAGGCCACACACCCCTGATGTAGCCAATCCTCCAAGAGCTTACAAAAAAGAACCTTGTAAGCTCTTGGAGGATTGGCTACATCAGGGTTTGTGGCCTAATATGCAGAGGAGCTCCTGCTAGAATTCCAGTGCGAGTCGGGAAGGCCATGGTTTAAAAAATATAATTTAATAATAATAACAAATGGACACCTTTCGCCATCCTGACTTGCTGCAACCTGCGTGGAAGAGCAAAATGCCATTAACCGATTAGGGTTGCCAAGTCCAATTCAAGAAATATCTGGGGACTTTGGGGGCGGAGCCAGGAGACTTTGGGGGTGGAGCCAGGAGCAAGGTTGCGACAAACGCAATTGAACTCCAAAGGGAGTTCTGGCCATCACATTGAAAGGGACCGCGCACCTTTGAAATGCCTTCCTTCCATAGGAAATCATGAAGGATAGGGGCACCTTCTTTGGGGGCTCATAGAATTGGACCCCCTGGTCCAACCTTTTTGAAACTTGGCGGGTACATTGAGGAGAGGCACTAGATGCTAAACTGAAAATCTGATGCCTCTATCTCAAAAAACAGCTCCCCCAGAGCCCCAGATACCCGCGGATCAATTCTCCATTATTCTCTACGGGAATAAATCTCCATAGGGAATAATGGGGTGCCCAGCAGCCATTTCCCTCCCCTCCCCCCGCTTTCTGATGACCCTGAAGCGGGGGGGAGGGCCTCCAAACCGGGGGATCCCCTGCCCCCACCTGGGGATTGGCAACCCTATAACCGATCCTCCTTCCTAACTTCAGTCTCTCTGTTTGTGTCATCCTCCTTAGGTTATTTCAAGCAATGGCCAGCTTGCTGTTTTGTCAGAAAAGCCTGTTTTCCTCCAAGAGAGCCCACAGCTAGAGTCGCATTGCTTGGGCTCCACTGAATCTTGGGCGTGCCCTCAGGTCAACTGTCCGTCTCGGAATCCCTCGCCTATTACACTGATAGACCACCAACTCCTCCCATCCCTGCACCCTCGATCCTAGTTCTCCATGCCCTATCCAGAAATCTTAGAATGAACTTTTATACCATCTGGTTTTGGGAAACGACAACTGTGGCCTTCCCGATCTGCTTTTGGAACGATCCTTTTCATCCACAACGTCAAGATTAAGAATGTGGACATTGCTTTGGAATAAATCATAAATGAGTACTTCTTCTTCCGCCTGGACATCTCCTGGACATCTAGACTGATCAGCCTTCCAAAGACACTGCTGAAACGTGATCTCTCCAGAAGCCGATGAAGGACTAACCCCGAGTTCTCTGTGTTTTAAGAAAGTTTCAGACAGTTGAGAAATTGAAACCAGGGACTCCTCAACAGGCCTGGGAAAAAATCAGCAGCTCAAGGCCTACGACTAAGGCAAGGAACAAGAAAGGACCCGTCTTTTGGAAAATACGTCTCCTGTTCACGATGTGCAATCACCTATGTTGCAGGGGAGGGGGACGCCCCAAAATGAAGGTTGACTGAATTTCCCCTTAGGCTGCTACCCTTCGTCAGTCATTCAGAAGATTCTGGCAACTCCCAAAATAAACACACCTGCTCGGACAGTATTATATTTTGCTATCTGACCCTAAATAATGAGCATGCTTCTCCTCTGCTCGGGTCCCTCCAGTTTCTTCTGCTCCTTCCTCCAAAGAAATGTCCAGCCGTATCAACGTCATTCTTAATAACACGACATTCTTAATAACACGACGCACAGAAAGCGCACAGCTCAGACCTCTGTGAAGCACTGTGTAAGAAAATCACTTCTGAGGATCTGATCTCAGATAAAATTTCCAGGATCTAAGCGTTCGAGAGTCAGCGCTTATGCCCTGGAAACTTTGGAGTTTTGCCGTAATGGACATGAAGCCATGTTCATTAAACTTGTTTTGTGTTGTGTCTGTAGTACAGATGTCGTTTAAAAGGTCGGACGTGCATTACCCTAGTGAGCCCCAAGATCAGGGGTGGAATTTTAGCAGGATCTCCTTTGCATATTAGGCCACACAACCCTGATGTAGCCAATCCTCCAAGAGCTTACAAAAAAGAGCCTTGTAAGCTCTTGGAGGATTGGCTAAATCAGGGGTGTGTGGCCTAATATGCAAAGGAGCCCCTGCTAGAATTCCACCCCTACCTGAGGTCATTCCACAGGCTTGTATTTGAAGTGCCAAGCGATGCAGCGTATCTGTCGTCTGTATTTATTGCACCCGCTCTGAAGCTCTGATTAGAAAAGACAAGATCCGGTGCTTGAATTTGACTTATGGTGCTCTCGCTATTTTGAGGTGCTTTTTATTTTTAAAAATAAACTGTGGTGCTACAATCCATCCTGCGTTGTTTTAATATGGCCCTAGTTTGGATGCTGTCGACTCTGGGGATTTGAGGCCTCTTCCTCTGTCATTCAAACATTGTAAACATCTGCAAACAAAAGGGCTTTTATCCTCTGGTAGAGAGCCAGTCTGGCGTAGTGGTGAAGTGCGTGGACTCTTATCTGGGAGAACCGGGTTTGATTCCCCACTCCACCACTTGCAGCTGCTGGAATGGCCTTGGGTCCGCCATAACTCTAACAGAGCTGTCCTTGAAAGGGCAGGTGCTGCAAGAGCTCTCTCAGCCCCACCCACCTCACAGGGTGTTTGTTGTGGGGGAGGAAGATATAGGAGATTGTAAGCTGCTTTGAATCTCTGATTCAGAGAGAAGGGCGGGGTATAAATCTGCAATTCTTCTTCTTCTCTCCTTTGACCCCTGATGTACAGTTGTGACCAAGGAACAGTGGGTGGCGATTTGTCAGCTGGGACTGAGAGAAAGGACAGAGAGCTGCAGCGGAAGTGTCGGCTACCCCAGCTTGGCTGTGATCATGGGCAAAGTTGACCTGCCTCCAGCTATCAGGCAACATTGCCATGTGATTCATTGAAAATCCCTATCTCCTTCTCTGTTCTCTGCAGCAGTTCTCTGGGAAGGCACCTTTTCCATCTAACTTTCCTAGCTGTAGAGCTCATAATTCCATGCTTTAAAACAGTGGTCCCCAACCTTTTTGGCACCAGGGATCAGTTTTGTGGAAGACAATTTTTCCAGGGACCGGGGGGGGGGGGGGGCAAGTTGTGATGGTTTTGGGATGATACAACTGTGCACTTTATTTCTATTTGGCATGGTGACGTGTGCAGACTCTTATCTGGGAGAACTAGGTTTGATTTCCAACTCCTCCACTTGCAGCTGCTGGAATGGCCTTGGGTCAGCCATAGCTGTTGCAGAGTTGTCGTTGAAAGGGCAGCTTCTGGGAGAGCTCTCTCAGCCCCACCCACCTCGCAGGGTGTCTGTTGTGGAGGAGGAAGGAAAAGGAGATTGTGAGCCGCTCTGAGACTCTGACATTCGGAGTGGAGGGCAGAATGTAAATCCAATGTATTATTATTATTATTATTTGCCACTACTACATTGTAATATATAATGAAATAATTATATAACTCACAGCCCAGTTGCTAACAGGCCACGGACCGATACCTATCCATGGACCAGAAGTTGGGGATCCCTGCTCCAGCAGTCATCTTTTCCATCTAACTTTCCTAGCTGTGTTGCTCATAATTCCACGCTTTAAAAAGTGAGAGAGAGAGAAGGAAAAGAAAGCTTCCTTGTGGATCAGGGCTTTTTTGTAGCTGGAATTCCTTTGCATATTAGGCCACACACCCCTGATGTAGCCAATCCTCCTTGAGCTTCCAGGGCTCTTCGTACAGGGCCTACTGCAAGCTCCAGGAGGATTGGCTACATCAGGGGTGTGTGGTCCAGGGGTAGAATTCTAGCAGGAGCTCCTTTGCATATTAGGCCACACACCCCTGATGTAGCCAATCCTCCTTGAGCTTCCAGGGCTCTTCGTACAGGGCCTACTGCAAGCTCCAGGAGGATTAGCTACATCAGGGTGTGTGGTCCAGGGGTAGAATTCTAGCAGGAGCTCCTTTGCATATTAGGCCACACACCCCTGATGTAGCCAATCCTCCTTGAGCTTCCAGGGCTCTTCGTACAGGGCCTACTGCAAGCTCCAGTAGGATTGGCTACATCAGGGGTGTGTGGCCCAGGGGTAGAATTCTAGCAGGAGCTCCTTTGCATCTTATGCCACATCTCCTCCCCCGATGTAGCCAATCCTCCAAGAGCTTACAAAAAAGAGCCTTGAAAGCTCTTGGAGGATTGGCTACATCAGGGGTGTGTGGCCTAATATGCAAAAGAGCTCCTGCTAGATTTCCACCCCTGGTGTGGCCTAATAGGCAAAGGAGTTCCTACTACAAAAAAAAAAAAGGGCCCTGCTTGTGGTCATTGACAGTCTGTAGATGCTGCTATTGGGGTAGAGGAGATGGAGGTCGAATATGCTTTCCAGAATTCTGCCCGCCTGAATAAGAAACTTCACCCTGAAGACACTCATGCAGTCTCTCACTCAGCACTTGAGTCTTGCTGGCCATATGGAAAGCTGCTCTCGTTAAAGCTAGGGTCGCACTCAGGGGTCGTTTTGTAGAAAAAGAGGTGGCGGAGTTCATTTGCATCACTCATTTGCATATGCCACACACCCCTGACATCACTGAAGGCAGACTAAATTATATCAGCTCAGCATCTACCTTCAAATGCTTCTGAGAGCCAGTTTGGTGTAGTGGTGAAGTGTGCGGACTCTTAACTGGGAGAACCGGTTTGATTCCCCACTCTTCCACTCGCACCTGCTGGAATGGCCTTGGGTCAGCCATAGCTCTGGCAGAGGTTGTCCTTGAAAGGGCAGCTGCTGGGAGAGCCCCCTCCAGCCCCACCCACCTCACAGGGTGTCTGTTGTGGGGGGGGGAGGGGAAAGGAGATTGTAGGCCGCTCTCTGTCCTTGAAAGGGCAGCTGCTGGGAGAGCCCTCTCAGCCCCACCCACCTCACAGGGTGTCTGTTGTGGGGGAGGAAGGGAAAGGAGATTGTAGGCCGCTCTCTGTCCTTGAAAGGGCAGCTGCTGGGAGAGCCCTCTCAGCCCCACCCACCTCACAGGGTGTCTGTTGTGGGGGAGGAAGGGAAAGGAGATTGTAGGCCGCTCTCTGTCCTTGAAAGGGCAGCTGCTGTGAGAGCCCTCTCAGCCCCACCCACCTCACAGGGTGTCTGTTGTGGGGGAGGAAGGGAAAGGAGATTGTAGGCTGCTCTCTGTCCTTGAAAGGGCAGCTGCTGTGAGAGCCCTCTCAGCCGCTCTGAGACTCTTCGGAGTGGAGGGCAGGATTTAAATCCAATATCTTCATCTACCTCACAGGGTGTCTGTTGTGGGGGGAGGAAGGTAAAGGAGATTGTGAGCCGCTCTGAGACTCTTCGGAGTGGAGGGCGGGATATAAATCCAATATCTTCTTCTTCTTGAATTATAATTGTCATCATAAAACCTTACTCCCTTCATACTTTTAAATTACTTTCTCCTATGCGGCCACAGAGGCGTGAGTGAGATTTCCACCAGTCCTTTATGTGTTTTGGTTATTTTCCTATTTTTGGGGGGGGGGGGCGGGCGGAATATTAGAAAGTTTGTCAAATCTTAGAGTTCAGCAAAATTCTCACAGGGGGTTTGAACAATGGAGCCCAGAAGCAAGTATATTTTTTTCGGGAGGGGGTTAAGAAAGAAAGCACACAATCACATTTAGCACAGGGGTGTCAAACATGCGGCCCAGGGGCCGAATCAGGCCCCCAAGCAACTGGCTGTCGTCTGCTTCCTTCTCCCTCTCTCTTCCTTCCTTCTGCTTCACAGCTTGCTTTGCAAGGCTTGCTCAATCACACAGGAGCTACAGAGCAAAACCACTATTTTCTCCATTGGCTGAGGGTCCTCCCTTAGGGAGGACAGGGTAGGGGGGGAAGGCAGAGCTTGTTTTTCCAGGCTCTCTCAATCACACAGCACAGCTACTGAGCCAAGCGTCTCTTTCTTCTATTGACTGAGGCTCCTCCCTTACCATTTTCCTGGGAAAGGAAGGAAAGAGCCAGAACTTCCTTTGCCCTGTTCCCTGGATCCCATCAGAGAGATACAAAGAAAGCACTTTTAAGTCCAAATGCTAACATTTTAAGCATGTTTTAAGTTTTTTTAAAAAAATATTTAATTGCATTTGTGTCCTTATAAAGGTTATATCTTTACTACCTAACCTTAAATAGGTACACACTTGGCCTAGCCCAACATGGCCTGGCCCAACCCAACATGGCCCGGGCCAACAAGGTCTCATTTATGTCAGATCCAGCCCTCGTAACAAATGAGTTTGACGCCCCTGATTTAGAGGTTCCAGAGCTCTGCTCCTGTGAGCTCCTGACCAAAATGAGGCCTGGTCACACTGAAGAATCTGAGTACATGTGTGTTCAAGAGTTTCAAGGGCTTTTGACAGATACACTGAATGTTAAAGAACTCTAGCACATTTGTCAACACTAATTTTGAGTACATTTTACGCACAAGAGATTCAAAGGGCTTAGAGTTACTGAGTGTTCGCACATATTCAGGAACCCTAATTAGGGTTGCCAAGTCTAATTCAGAAAATATCCGGGGGAGGGAGGGAAGGAAGGAGGGAGGCGTCTGTTGTGGGGGAGGAAGAGATTGTGAGCCGCTGAGACTCTTCGGAGTGGAGGGTATATAAATCCAATATCTTCATCTACCTCACAGGGTGTCTGTTGTGGGGGAGGAAGGAAAGGAGATTGTGAGCCGCTCTGAGACTCTTCGGAGTGGAGGGCGGGATATAAATCCAATATCTTCATCTACCTCACAGGGTGTCTGTTGTGGGGGAAGAAGGAAAAGATTGTGAGCCGCTCTGAGACTCTCGGAGTGGAGGGCAGGATATAAATCCAATATCTTCATCTACCTCACAGGGTGTCTGTTGTGGGGGAGGAAGGGAAAGGAGATTGTGAGCCGCTCTGAGATTCTTCGGAGTGGAGGGCGGGATATAAATCCAATATCATCATCTTCTTCTTCTTCTTCTTCTTCTTCTTCTTCTTCTTCTTCTTCTTCTTCTTCTTCTTCTTCTTCTTCTTCTTCTTCTTCTTCTTCTTCTTCTTCTTCTTCTTCTTCTTCTTCTTCTTCTTCTTCTCTTCTTCTTCTTCTCTTCTTCTTCTCTGGAGAACTGGGTTTGATTCCCCACTCTGGCACATGCAGCTGCTGGGTCAGTCACTATTCTCTTAGAGCTGTTCTGGAAAGAACAGTTCTTGAAAGAGCACTCTCAGCCCTGCTTACCTCTCATGGTGCCTGTTGAGGGGAAAGGAAGGGTGCACTTTGCCACTGGAATTTACTGTGTGCAATGGCACAATTCACTTGCAAACGGTCGCTGAAGTGGATTGAAACGGCATTATGTGTGATGACCACAATCTTCTTCCTGTGGCATCACCCCTGCAGGAACAGGAGTGGTTAGGTGTGATGGAGAATCACTGCCAGTTTGAAAAGCGTGAAGGTTACACCAGAACCACACAAATGATAGATACTTCCTTGTCTTTTTCCCAAGAGCAACATGCAGGGGTGGAATTCTAGCAAGAGCTCCTTTGCATATTAGGCCACACCCCTGATGAAGCCAATCCTCCAAGAGCTTACAAAAAAAGAGCCTTGTAAGCTCTTGGAGGATTGGCTACATCAGGGGATGTGGCCTAATATGCAAAGGGGCTCCTGCTAGAATTCCACCCTTGGCAACATGGAACAAGCTGTTCAAATATCCTACTATTTGGTTTGCACTTCATTGTTTGTTATGAACAAAGTGACATTATTGTGTAGGGGTGGATTTGTTCCAAGTCTTGGTGTGGGAAGAAGACGACACTGGATTTATATTCCGCCCTCCACTCAGAGTCTCAGAGCGGCTCACAATCTCCTTTTATCTTCCTCCCCC